>NW_010323834.1:50076-74549 GCF_000700745.2 Antrostomus carolinensis | reverse complement strand
AGCAGGATGCTGTTTGTTTTATACCACTCTACCCAATGGTCCTAAAGTTGTGCAGTATTATTCAGCTCCTGTGCTCTGCTCTGGGATGAGCTACATTTCAATGACGTGTGGATCCCAGCACCATTTGGAGACCGCTGTAGGACCTTCCAGATGGTAGGCAGAATACATTAATCTATGTCATGAAAATTTAATTCATATGAAGGTAATAAATTGTTTATGTATAAAATAGGCCGGGCTAATACATTAGCATTCAGGACTGAATTGCACCAGGATACAAGCACACAGAGCTCACAGTGAACTCAGCATTTTGGCTGTTATAACAACAATCAATTGAACAGAATTATTAAGTGCAGATACTCTGTATTTGGATAGAATATGCCAACGTGCTAGCTATTGCACTGCTAAAACAACCCGCCTCTCTCCATAGTAAATTTAACTCAATCTTAAGAAACCAGCCATGATTTAAGAGATAAAAACCATAATAATAGAGTATGTAACAGCATGAGCTTGCTGCTGCATTTGCATTGACGTCAGAGCAAACAAGATTAAATGAAGGCAAGCACAGCTACAGAAATGTGACCTTAAACACAGCCCCAGAGTTGCAGATATTGCCAAAATCTTAGCTATTACTCTACCTGGTTTGTTGATGTAGCCCCAGAGATAAAGTCTTCAAGAAGCAGCCGAAGGTCCCTGTCGCAGCTGGCACAGTGAGAGCTTTGCTCACTTTTGAGTAAAGGGCATATTGCCACGGAAATTAATCAGGATAGAGCAGAAAGAATCCTACTGGCACGGTCCTCCACAAGGAACTATGGAGGCTGGCAGAATTTGCAGCAGTCTTTTAGCTGTTATAAGCTCTGCTGGGGCTGCTTTGACCTCTGCCTAGTCCAGGATTAGGGAAAAGACGAAAAAAGACTTGATCTCATTTTCCCAGTCACTCACTCTCCTTCCCTTTGCCTGGTGTAACCTTGACACTTTTGAGAACCACTCTTGGAAAGCGCAAGCCACATAGAGAATCAGGCCACTGGGAACACTGGTTAATGGCACCTTCAAAAAGCTAAGAACAATTGCAGCTAAAAATCTGTTACCATGGGAGCAAAGCCCATTCAAGTCTACCCATTCAAATAAAGCATGATTACATGGTGACATTGCCAAAATCTGCACCACTGTTCACTGAACAAAAAATGGAAGAAATATCCACAACCAAGAAAATAAAAATCTCTGGTGAGAGAACATCCCTTAAAAAAAACCCAGATAGGTCCCAGTCTTCCCAGACACTGTGGCTTAGAGTGAACAAATGTGTTTCCTTTGACTTATAGGAAGGGTTTACCTGCTGTGTATAATTTAAACCTCTCAAAAATGGGCTGAATTGGAGTATAAATGATTGTATTACTTCACTGGGTCTCACTGCTCTCACCGTTATTTCGCTTTACATTTATTATAAAACAGATTCCACTTTGGATCTACGGGATAAAGCACCTTTCTAAAGATTCAAATGGAATCAACCAGAATAGCAATTTCAGACTAATTCTCCTATTTAGAGAAGATAATCCAAACACAAAAATAGCTCTCTCCTTATGTCTCTGTATAGACAAGTTATTCTGGAATGGTTAAAGCATACTGGGAGAGCTTTGGCAGACAAGTTACACTGTAATACCTTCTCCAATCAATTTGTTCCAGCTGAAGAAAACTGGAGATAGTTTATCCATGAAGTACTGAGAATTAAATTCTTATCTCATTTACTCCTCGTGGCATCTCTGTCTTGGTTACAGCCAGATGGGCAATTTTGAGGTTCATGCAAGCCCAGAGACCATTATATAAACAGCTGGGTTCCTTGTGGGGTGGGAAAAAAAGGTGTAATAATGAAACTTAGCCAAACAACTGCATTACACTCAGGGCTCCTGTTACACTCAGGCCAAGCAATGTGCTATGAGGAGCTAAAAACCCTTTCAAAATTTTGTCCCTATAACATCCAGAGTTCATGGGGTCCTACTGCCTTTCTGGTCTTGTTTCAGGTTCAACATTCAGATAATAAATATTTTTGGGAAGGGCGGGAGCTCTTGACAACTCCTGGTTTCAGGATCTTGTATCATTTTCTGATGTCAGCATGAAGAAAGGCGTTTTTTGAGTTTCTTTGTTTTGTTTTGTTTTGTTTTGTTTTTTACCCATACAGCTTTATGGGTGCAAATATCTCTGATGAGATATTAGACTTTGATGGTGGTGAGTTTGAAATAAAGAAATGCATCTTTAATCAAACTGCACCAAGCAATTTTCCCCATCCTCAGGAACCCAGGGAGCTAAGCTATATTATGCTACCTATCTTATTACTAAAAGGTCATTGAAGACTTGCTGGACCCTTCACTGCATTTCTTCTGTTCTCTCTTTGACATGTAGCACACTAATGCTGCTGTTGAATTAATTGCACCGGGTCCTGTTTTGAAATCTTAGAATAATTATCTCATGCGGAACTTGCTGTTCCTGCCCACGTGGATCACTAGGACATGGAATATACCACTGAATGTCTGTACAGCAGCAGTTTTTGTTTCTTCTGAACCATGAGCTACGAGATCTTAGTACTTTCAGAGTGACTTGTGCTTTTGAGTATATTCTAGTTCATCAGTCAAGAGTAGCATTTTTAATTCAACACATTGCAGATTACTTTACTTAATCTAGAAATGTAAATAGACCCTTTGCTTCACTCTGACTCTGTTCAGCTCTTGGACAAGAGACATCCGGTTTCAAAACAGACAAAAGCTCATTTCACCTACCGCACTGGCTCCATCATTTGTCTCCTGACTCACAAGGAATCATGTACAGTTACTGGAATATGGAACACCTATTCTACCAAGCCTGGGAGCATTTGAATTTTTTATGTATTACTGTCATTCCAGGGATTCTGACAATGAAGAGTACACCCTTACTTGCACATGTTCCTATTAGTCCAAGTGGGCATGTGGGAGGGAGATCCATTAATTTCATTGTGGACTTTCTGAATTCAGTCCTGCCAGCTCTGTAGGAATTTTCATTGCTTTACTCCCCTCCTCCTGTTTTATTTATTTTTCTCTTACTTGTTACCATTGCTTTGCACTCAGAAGCTAGGAAGAAAAAGAAAATAGCTTTTATGCTGAGAGGTAAGCACATTTCATTATGAAGAACAAACAAAGCATGGAAAAATAGCAGCTTTCCAGTGCAATGCCAGGAGTAAGGGAACTTTGTGCTCCTCCAGATAAGCTGCTCTCACTTGAATTCAGAAGGACCTCTTCTCCTGCTACATGAGCAGCTGGGCATGGAGGCAACTCCAACTCTTCTGCAGAGCATAGTCTAAAGCTAGAGCTAAGCTAAGCTATCACAGCCTTCTCCAGTATGCTCCATGCCACCAGTCAAGTTCATTATATTATCCATGTACTTTGAAGGCCTTCCTAACAAATGATTGTTGTTTTGCACTCAGAAATTCAGCTCTCAATGAGAATCTTTCCATTCACTTTGGTGGCTGTTAGAACTAAACTAACAAGGAGATCTTCTGTATCATCAGAGGTTGAATGTGTATGCTACAACACAGAGGTACACCCTGGGAAATCCCTCCAGGTCCTAGAAGGCTTTGGTCCTGCATCTTTTGCAAGCAGTGATGATGCTGCCCTTGATTTCAACAGAGGCAGAATCAAGATGAAAGCTTTTTCAAATTCACCAAGACAATTTTCCAAGTTGCATGTAGTCTTCACCCAATTTTATTTGTAGCTATAGAACAATGAATCCTCCCACCCATATTCTCGGGGGCATTATGTATGTCCCTTAACTGAGCATCAGGTGTAAACACCTATACATGTTGGTCACTACATACATGCACACAGTCCCATCAGGCTTTCTTACAAGTGGAGAAGGGTGAATATAAAACCTATCCCCTTTCTAAATTCCATGCAAGGTCTCAACTTCAAGTGTTAGCAGAGTCCTGCCTCCTCCTGATCTTCTGGAAAAACACTGAGTTTTCTTTGTTAAGTAATTGTGTGCTCATTAGTTTCAGTAAGATGAGCCTCTTGGCTCTGTTAAAAGTACCTCTGTCTTTGCCAACAGTTTTATGTTCAGCATAAAGAAGTCACCAATAACACTATGTCACAAAGACCCAGACTACCCAAATGCTTGCTCATAATACCTCTTAGAACCTTAGCTCTCTCTTTTCTCCTTCTATCCATCTCCTCAGAACTGTGGTTTCCCTTGCTGTGTCTCACCACAACTTCTGCTCCTGGTCCCTGCAATTCACCCGTGAAGGAGGAAAATTCTCCCTATAAGACTTGGAATTATTTTTGTTGGGTTTTTTTGTTTGTTTGGTTGGTTTTTTATCTGATGAGAGCTGGTGGCTACCTTAGCCGTCAGGTTGGTGTATCTTGAAACACACACACATTTTCTGTGTGCCCATGGTACTTATTCCAATTCAGTAGCCATCTATCTTATCTTGTCAGAGCCCTTTGAAAGGCATATCCTATCTGAGCATAACAGGAAGGGAAGTTAAAGTTATAAGTACATAGCACTTTCTTAAGGTCAGGGGACAGAAGGGAAACTCTCTAATCAGCTTCAGATTAATTTTATTTTCTTTCTCATAGTCATGAATAATAACTAAATATCAGCTCCTCCAGATAGCTTTAGATGCTATTAACATATCCAGTAAGTAACCCAGAAAGGTAGCTAAAAGGGCAAATACATATGAACAGGCATTGCAGAGCACTGACTGTGGAGGAACAGTGATTGCTCATTCCCCATCTCTAGGAACTTCTTTAGAGGAAGGGATCCGCACTAACTGGAGTCATATGCTGACTATCCTTCCTGTCAGTTTTGCTTCTGGTGGAAAAAAGTAGAGGCATGGAGAAACCTAGTCAGAAAGGCACATCATTCCTATAAAAAGGAGACCTCCCTGAAACAAGATTTTTTTCCTAACATTATCATCTGATCAAGCAGCAGAAAAGAGAGTCCTTCTTCTCCTCTTTGTCTCCTCCATGGCCCTGCATTATATACCTGATTAAATTCCTTGCCTGAGAAGCTGTATGTCATAGTGAGAGGGAGGATTTTTTCCATGGCTACTGTCATTAATTACATTGATAATCGGACTCCTTAAAGGGTCTACTTTAGGTCTGATCTATTACTCATTTTCCATCCTGCCCAACACTTTATACTGTCTACACATATCATGTGGCAGCTGGATGGTATGTGCGTTGCTGCTTAGATGACATAGTTGGTACCATGCGTGTCTTATAATCTTCAGTAAAGCCCCTGATCAGGGTTGGTTTTAAGCATCTCCTTCCCAGGAAGGGCTGGAGCAAGGGTGAAGGGATTAAAGGGAATCAGAGAAGGTCATTAGCATCATTCAAGATGATCTTTAACCATTTCAGAGCAATGAAGACCACCTTGTGTATTGGACATGTGTATTAGCTGTATAGTGAACACACAGGGCTTTTAGTTCCTATTGCTGAAGATTCACATACTTAAATGTTTTAAATAATGATAGATCAAGCCCTCTTGGTGCCCTGCAGTCTGTTTGGTCAAGTCCCTCATGGTAGTTTACAAAAAAAAAATTGAGGAAATCAACAGAGATCTCAGATTTTAGTCTCCAAGTGCAAATACTCAGAAGCAAAAGCAAACATAACAACTCTTGGTGTGGTTTCCATATTGTACCTCAGGCCTCTCAGTTTTTTTGTGTGGTCTTCCAGTTTTTTAGTTCTGAAGTGCTGGGAAAGTAGCATGACTAGAACCGCTGAAATGCCAGCTTTTCTCATTTGGAAAACTACCCAGTAGGATCCCAAACTTACAAATTTCCCGCGTCTAATACAATTCTTGTGCCTTTTCATATTGTAAAAATAAGACTAGCATTCTCATTTGCTTCCCATTAATTTCCTCATTCAATCTCGGATCTTGGAGATCTCCTTAAGGAAATTAGGCAAATTAGGCTTAAAATTCTCTGAAGCCTTTCCCCAGTAGTGAAAAGATGATGGTGGTTGTTAGTAGCTTGACTTTAGAACTACTTACATGTCTGGATAAGCTAGTCTATTTTAGTAGTAGCAATTTTCTGATCTATCAGAACACACTGGGGGCTTCAATAGAGAAGACAAATATATTATGGAATGCTCTAAACATGTTTTACTTGTAGAAGAATCCTAAGAAATATATCAAGAAAGGATAACAAAAAAATTGTACTTCTATCACTTTTTAAAACATAAAGTTTAGTAGAAGTCTCCTGGGTTTTGCAGCTATCCTAGAGCACTGAATAGGAAGACTAAGTATCAGTGGGAAGGCAATGAAGTTGGGGGTAAATGCTCCCCTTTCATTCATAGCTACAGATATCTTCCTTTAAACCTCACACTAAGTGGTGCTTCAGAGAAAGATGACAAAGGCTGAAGAAATTTGTAGAGCCTCGACATTCAGTTTCCAGCTGTGTTAAATTGTCACTCTGCTAGTAGTAACTAGAAGAATTGAAATTGCAAGTTTATCTGGCATCTTTTACCAGAATTAGTTTCAATTTTCACATATTCCAAAGATCACTGGTTCCTGTTCATAGTCCCTGTTAAATATCCCGAAATACATCTCTTCTGGAAAATTGTTCAGTTTTAGCCATTCTTTTAAATAGATGCTTCCACAAGGAGGGATATTCAGCCACTTTTTGCTGTACAGTTCATTGTTTCTAATCTCTCCATTGCCATTACTATGGCAATCAAGTGCCTGTGCAATGCCCCAACTAGAAAATGTCTTTTTTATTTGATTAGCTCCCAAGTTCAGACTTATTACTTATTAATAACTTCATTCCAACCATAGTCTGCATTGACCCCTCTTATCAGCACTGTACCTCTGCTCTGTTCTCAGCTTTCGCAGAGTAACATTTCAAAGGTAAAGATTTCCAGCCATCTCTGTAAGCAAGACTCATACAATCAATAAGAAGCCCATTGCTTCCACACTTACCGACTGGCCCAGCAGTTCTTGCTTTGCTCGTTGTTTTATCATTCTTGAGCAGCGTCTCCTCCTCCTGATAAGATCTCTTTACTCTGTAGTATTCAGGCTGCTATGGCAGGGTGTGTAGAGACCAGGTGTCTTGCTTGCTCAGGAGGACTGAAAGGCTTAGGAATCCTACAGAGAGATAAGAAGTAGGAGATTAGGGTCAGCATTACAGCAGTTACTTAGGGACTGAACAGATTCTATATGCCAAAAAAAGCAAATGTGTATGTGTTGTATTCTTCTTGCTTCCTTAAAGACAGGAGAATTCCTACTTTAACTACCCACCTATAAAGAATCACCCTCCTCCACCTATTTTTCACCCATCATGTATCTTTTTCATCCATTCATTCTTTTTCCTTCTGTTCTGTGCTCTGCTTGTCCTTCACCTTGTCTTTGCTCTCTGTTCACTGAGGAATGTGGTCCCAAAATCCTCAAATCATGCCTGCCCTGCAGTTAAGGTGTTGATTCCTAAAATAACATTCCTAC
Organism: Antrostomus carolinensis; assembly: GCF_000700745.2. Classification (NCBI taxonomy): domain Eukaryota; kingdom Metazoa; phylum Chordata; class Aves; order Caprimulgiformes; family Caprimulgidae; genus Antrostomus; species Antrostomus carolinensis. The sequence continues at coordinate 67,094 of NW_010323834.1, read as the reverse complement.
ATCTGTGTTTCAGCATCTGAATAGAAATTTTCTGATTTTCAGCGGAATCAGTGATGGGGTTTCTGAGTATATTTGGGTTTCTGAAAGCCCAGTTATTTATGTTATATACAAATCCCAGTGCATGATGGAGTGTATAAGTAAGTCCCAGGAAGGCTGGTAGCCTACAGAGGTATGTGAAGCAAGAGTTGTTTCAAGCCATGGCAAGCCTTTAGTGTTACCCACTCAGATACACTGACTACGTACATTCATTGCAAAGAGTAGAATAACCTTCATAAGATCATGATGAAAGTTCAGCAAATTTTAGTCCACTCTTCTCAGAGATTTTAACAGTCCTAATCCTGATTCATTGACAGCACTTCCAGCCATGTGCCAAAAGGGAACAGGGCAAAGTGACTGAGCAATGAAAGCCGAGAGAAAGCCTACACTACATCTGGAAAATAACAACAATACAACTATAGGCTAAATTGAGAGATTGTAGGGCAGGGCTAGATATCCTGGAGGTAAGGAGTGAAATGCAGGGAGAGGAGAACAGATTTATAATGTCTCCACTGTGACACCCAAACTGCTGTGTCCAGCTAAGGATAGCAACCTTAGCAGCCTTCCAATACCTGAAGGGGGCCTACAAGAAAGCTGGGGAGGGACTTTTCATAAGGGCAACTAATGACAAAACAAGGGGAAATGGGTTTAAGCTGAAAGAGGGGAGGTTTAGATTAGATATTAGGAAGAAGTTTTTCACTGTGAGGGTGGTCAGACACTGGAACAGGTTGCCCAAGGAAGTTGTGGATGACCCCTCCCTGGAAGTGTTGAAGGCCAGGCTGGATGAGGCTTTGAGCAACCTGATCTAGTGGAAGGTGTCCCTGCTGATGGCAGGGGGATTGGAGCTAGATGATCTTTGAGGTCCCTTCCAATCCAAACCATTCTATGATTCTATGATTCTATGATACTAAGCTTGGCTTACTCCAGTTGCACCATAAGAGTTATTTGTCCCTGCCAACAGCCCTTATGGAATCACCAGTTGAAGCCATGATGTGTGAATCCTTCTTGTTACCTGATAGCACCACTGTAGCAAGATGATCGTCCTAGTTTAAGATAGTTCCTTCCAACAAGTTCTTAAACCAACAACATATTGCTGTATCTTTTTACTGTGTTTATTTCATGCTGCTTAACTGCCTTGCAGTGTCACTTATGCCCAGCTCTTCTGCATTGTCCTATTCCTGTGTTCTTCCACCTCCAGGTTTTGCTTTCCCATAATATAGTCTCATGGTGAGGTCATCAGAATTTCATGGATCTTCTGACAGTACACAGATACTTTAGTCTCTGCTCCCTCACAGCCATGAGGGGTTTTTTTTAAATAAAAGCCTGATTTCCAGACTTTTTAATTTTTTCCACTGATTCTCATTCAGAGAAGATGCAGATGTTTCCCATTTGGCCAAGACCTCCCTATATCCACTGACAGAACTTGGAAACATCAGTGCTTATTTGCAGCCTCTCATCAGATGTACTGATGAATGTTATGTTTGCAGCAGTGTTGTCTCTGATGTTTTTCTAAGCCATTCTATTGTAGCAAGCAAATCTATTCACAATTTCTGTCAACCAGTGGCTGTTCTGTAACCATAAAATGGTTCCTGAGCCCATTTATATTTCATTTTTGTTTTGAACAGCTAGGGGATAACTGCCTTGCAGTGTCACTTATGCCCAGCTCATTTTTGTTTTGAACAGCTAGGGGAGTTGGGCTTTTATCAGCACCAACAGGAGTAGATTGATTCAGCTCCAGACATCCAGCAAAGAAACATGAGAACTTTAGAAACACACTGGAATTTCATCAGGCTAAATCTATACAAATAAATTAAGTATGCTTGGGTACATGCTTTCACACTGAAGCCAGCATGCATAGTGCACCATATGTTTGTGATAATAAAATGTACTGGCCTCCAAAAAAAGGTGACTGCATTCAAACTGTGTCCTTTTCATTGTCCCTGGCAGGTCCTAAATTCCAGCCTGTACCCAGGAATCATTTGGGAGTATGCTAGTTGTCATGGACCAAAAGTATGTCAGGGAGCCTTCCAGCACTTCAGCAGCACAGGCAGCCCAGTACCAGGACCCCAAAATATTCCTTGGTATTGTTGTCTTGTCTAGAGCAAGATGTATCCTCAGAGGGGCTGGGGACAGAAGTTATTCTGTCAGCAGAGGCAAAGGTTAAAGCAGTGCTGAGTTTGGAAAGAAAAGGATTAGAGGTCTGTGCTATTTGAAGTGTGATCTGCCCAGCCTGGATTGTTGATCATGAAGGGATTGTACAAGGAGAGAATTCAGTTATACAGCCAAGGATGATGGCTGGTGTCTCTGGTGTGACAGTGCCCTCTCTCTTCTCGTTTGAGAGCCCATTATCTTGATCTGCGGAGACTTTCTTGGTTTTGTAGGGGAGCATTTTGCAAGGAGATAAATGAATATAATTTCCTGCTGTGCTATTTATTCTGGAAGGTCAGTCATCTGCCCTGTAAATAAATAGAGGGTATATCATTATTCCTGCTCTGGTATTCACATTTCCCATCTATCACTGGGTAGGAAGATTGCTTTGCCATAGGGATGGAAGCCAGGGGAGCTGCAACTGTCTCTGAGTAGCAGCAGATGAGCATTGACTTTCAGTAATAACCACAATAAACCATATCCATCCGAACAATTTGGGACAGGGAAGACAGGACCCTTAATATTCCTCACATTATGCCTCTGCATAGGAACTTGCTTAATTGTATGTTCCTTCCGTTTGCATATCAATATGGAAAAATCTAGAATAATGATATTTTTGTTCTTGGACATTGTATAGGATAAAACAGGAATGAAAAATTCATAGAAGTACTAGTTCCTCAAGTTAACTTCAGTCAATTCACACACCCCAGCATGAAGAGCAAGAACAGTTCCAGGACCTGAATGTTCAGCTGTTGGCTCATGCAGGATCAGTACATGAAACCCCAGACCTTCCTGTGGTCAAGCTGAACATCAGGACTTTCCAAAAGCTCCTGAGCCCCGTTGTGCTGGGCACAGTCTAAATGCCATTGAATAACAGCACCTCAAATATTTACAACCTGTATAGATTATGCAGAGACTGGAGGAGGACATGGAGGCAGCAGAGGGAAAATGATCTATTCCAGTCACAACAGGAGGTTAATTGTTGCCATTCGGGCAGCCCAGCTGATGCTGCCTTCCAGCTCCCTGACTGCTATGGACTATGTGTTTCTAATCCTTTGGGCTCTGCTTCTTTCTTGTCACCAAAGTATTTTGCTTTTTTTTTTTTTGTTTTGTTTTGTTTTTTTTTTTTTGTTTTTTTTTGGCCTGATTGACCTGGCTGGCTCATGTTAACCTCAGGATAACACAGTCCTGGGGCAGCCCTACCTCTAATAAGGGATTGATGTTCTTGAAGGTTCCCAGTAGGACCACAATGACTTCTCACATTATAAGATAGGTCTTAAGTTTTCTAAGGAGGATAGGTCCTTCCAGACAGTGATGGTTAATGGCTGGAAAGATCCAGCAATCTCAGTGTCACTTTAAAAAAGCATTAACAACAGGAAATATGACTTTTCCAGGAAAAAAAAAAAATACTGCATTTGGCTGTTAACGTGATGATATGAGTTAAGCACAGTGCTATGGGAACTGGTTGTTTAAAAGAGAGAGAATTTTCTATTTACTGTGCTAGGATCCTTCCCACAGATAACACAGTCCATAGGACAAGCCCTTCCGACCCTCTGAAAATGGGCTATTGATTTATTTTTTAATTTAAATTCTGTCCTTTTTTATCCCTGATGTGTTTTGCTGTTGTTTGTCTGAAGTCCACTGAGTTGCACCAACGTGAACGGACAAGGGATGTGTGTTTTTGGTTTGGCAGGGAATTGCTGAGGCTGGGAGATTTCAATACCAGAAAGAAAGATGGAAATAATTAATTATTTTGATCAATTGTTCTTTCTAATGAAAGCAGCTCATGGGATGAAGTAAGTCAGCATTGTGTATTAATGTTTAAAATCCTCCTACATCAGAACTTAGAGTGGACGTTCTGGATTGGAAGTCACACAAAAATCTCTGATGCATGTCACTATATCACCAAGGACTTTGGGGAACCCAGCTTGTGTATGTTAACATGAATCTTTTTTATAATGTAGAATTAAAAAGATCTGAAACGTATCTCGCACAGCAGTTGTCTCTGAGGCAGTGAGTGAGGTTACTGAAGGACCTATCTGCCTTCTCTCCACTATATCAAAAACACCATCAGTAGACCACTTCCCTGCGTACCATGAATACACACTGTCTCTCTCGCACACACACAGCAACAATAGTCCAGCCATGTTTAAGGTTTTCATGCCAATGCTCTATCCTGTCTTTTCACCTACCTTTGAAAACAAAATATTCAGAAATTGCCTCAGGCACAAGTAGGTATGGCTCTCAAAAGATTATGTGGGAAAGAAAAAAAAAAAAGGTTTTTGCAAGAGAAGTTAAAAAGAAGAAAAGAGGATTTTAAGTTTTTCAAAACAAAGGTTTTTGCAAGAGAAGTTAAAAAGAAGAGGATTTTAAGTTTTTCAAAAGCAAAAATATACACAATCTTGTTCTAAAGTATACGTGAGGAACAAAGGAATAGCAAAAGGCAAATTACACTGAAAACTGAAATACAATGGAGATGAGGCATAATCAGCTTATGGGCTGCTTTCACACAATAAAGAAAATCATGCATAATTTTCAGAGGCTCCTTCAGATTTCACTGCCTTCGAACAACATCCCTTATGGAAGCAGAAGCTCATCAGAGCAGACCTGTGCTTTTTTCTGCCTTCCATTTACACCATTGTAGACACCAGGGACAAATCCGATCAGAGTCATCTATTCTCATGAAAATGAGAAATAACTTCAACTGCATCTATTGCACACAACATGCTAAATTACAAATTTGTCACTGTCTGTAGCAAAGAAGGCTAGCTGACCTCTTATACATATATACAACAGTTATGTTAATAATTATGATATATAACAATTTTCTTTTCAAGTCCAGGATAGATGTTTATGTAGGGTTTGTCTCCCCTAACTGCTTGCACAAGGAAGTGGGGCTAATTCTGTTCCTTTTTGTAATTTTTACTCCTGTCTAAATGTTGCTGCAGACAGGAACTGGGAAGCTTGAAAGCAGACCTGAAGAAGAGAAGTGGAGCAAAGTGCATTCTCCTTTGCTAATGTTCACACTTCTATGGTAGATAATAAACTAGACAAGAACATAGACAGGAATATCAACAATATTTCTGCACAGGTAAATTTTTGCTGGCTAAGACTGCATGCAATATATTCCCATTCCCCAGAAGGGACAGATCAGATTTAATCTCCCATACAGTCTCTCTCCAGGCTACTACTTAACTCACAGGTCTCATGAATGAAGCCAAATAAATTGGAAAAGCAGGAACCAGAATGCTAATTGTTGCTTCTTACAGTTTTATGATGGACTTCTAAGCTATCACTCTCGAAATCTTGCTATGGGCAAGAATGGTACATATCTCACATAAATATGGAGTTATATGAAACTGTGATTAGTCCAGTTAAAGTTTTCATCATCTAATAGTCCAAATGATTAGTCTAGTCATATGATTATACATGCATAGCTCAAGTTAATACAGAGAATTCTCAATAATGCTGTCAAAATTGTTATTCAAGGGAAAAAAGAAAAACAAAACAAAACAAAACAAAAAAACCCACAAAATACCCCACCAGCTTTTTGCTATCTACCCTTTTCTTTGGAACTATGTTCACTCTTCCAGTGTCTGTCTGGCTTCTATGGTTGATTATTTCAGCCTTACTCAGGAATAGCAAGAGGTGGGTTATGATATGTTGTCAGCATCCTGAGATGTCTGTCACAAGCAGTACAATATTTGTGGTGGGATTTTTTTCACCCTTTCTTCTGGGGGGCATGTGATATCGATGCTGATGTTTTGCTCTTCCTCAGTTTTGGTTCTGCTAGGATTTATTTTTATACATTTTCTTAACATGTTCTTTCTTCTGATCATGCTCATTATGCAGCTGCTCTGTTGCTGTTACCTTGAAAACTAGTTTAACCTGATCAACATAGTGCTGCACTTCTGCAGTGACCATTGATTGATCTTTAAGATTTGTCTTTACAGTCTGGGACCTCTGGTATCATCCCATGTCTGTACTCTTTTATTTTGTACTCACAAGCTGTTAAATCTTCACTGTAACTCTTTCTTATCACTATAAACTAAAGCTGATCTAAACCAGACACAGGCCATAGTTACCTGACTGCTAGGCAAATGCTATGCTTTTAAGAAAAAAAAATAAAAGAAAAGTTAAAAACAGCTCAGCATAGTCAAGCCAAGCCAAGTCATCAGTCTGGACTGACTAAGCCTTGACTGTCAGGGCAATGCAAAACCTGTGGCCTTTAACTTGTAATAGCAGAAATCACATTTTCTGGGTCGCAAAGCCTCCCTGCTTGTCATATGTCAAGATTTGACTCCAAAATTCCTCTCAAACAGCTCTAGAAAGAGACGCTTCTTGGGACATTGCCACAAGCAGGTCCCAGCCATCCGATAAACCCTGATGATTCCCACCTCATCTATCAGTTCAGCTGTTACACCAAACCATCCCTGGGTTCACATTGCAGGTGGCTGCTCCTTGGATGCTGTCTTGCTACTTGTGCCTGATGCTTTAGTAGATAGCTCTCAGTCATTGAATCAGCATGAGGATTTTAAAACCTCCCTACTTTTCCAGGTATCTACCTGTAGTCTTTAATCTCTGTTAAAGACCATCTCTAGCATCCTGGATGAAACATGAGGTTGGGAGTGCTCAAATTTTCCAGAATTTCATTCTACACTGCCATATTTTCTGTTGCTTTTAGCATTGATTTCAGCTTCCTCTGTAACAGCCCTGCTTCACATTGCAATACAATTCTGTGGTTTGTCCTGAATTTCTGTGTATCAGTAAATGATACCTTTCAGTGTATTTCAAGCCCAATAAAAGAACACTTAACGTCATAACCTTCTTAACTTACTCTTTCTTCTCTCTGTTTCTTTCTCACTCCAGTACTCCAGTTTTTGTGTGAGTGCAGGCTACCTTGAAGTAGTCACTGTGATTTTTCAGCAGCTGGTTTCAATTGTATTCACAGACTTGGAAGTGTAACACAGAAGAACAGCTCCCAGAATCTTTGACCAAGAAAACTCACTGAACTGAAAGGTTAATTAAACAACATGTACTTTGGCTCACTAAGTGCATATGAATTCATTGAAGATATATTAAAAATAAAATTACTTTGGTTCCCTGAACCTATTCAGTTCCTGGTATTTGTCTTCAGTTTCTTATCAAAGCAAAGTCAAGATCAAACAAACAAACAAACAAACTCCTAAGAGAGGCTCCTCATGTGACAGATAAAACCACACAAACAAAGAAGTGAAACCAAGCTGGTGATTTGGAAACTTCCCTGGAATTTAAAGATTAAAATACCCAGAATCACAGAATTGCTGACGTTGGACAGGACCTCTAGAGACCATCTTGACCAACCTCCCTGCTCCAAGCAGCATCAGCTTGCTCAGGGCCATGTCCTGAGGCCATCCCTGCACTGTCTGACTCACAACACAGCTCAGAGCTCTGGGTCACTGGGCAGGCTGATGTACAGGTTGGCCACAGAAGTCCTTCCATACAATATTTCTTTGAATGCTTTCCAGAGATGGCAGTTATAATATTTATTTTTGTAATAACTTCCTGCATGGGTATATGCAGAATGTGGAAGGATAATCTCTAGCTTCATAAATCCCTGGATGCCCTCACTCATCCTTTGGTGTAGGGACTAACTACTGTTTCCCTCTACATAAATAAGGACTGGCTGAGACCTTGCAAAGCCAAGAGCTTCCTTACACAATATTACTCTGGTTTTCTTCTGTTCTGCTGTGATGGCTTTTAGTCCAATACTGCAGTTTGGTAACATAGCTCTGGATGGCTTCCTCATTGCCCTAAAAGAATGCTGTTATTTGCAGTCTTAATGCCTGGAGGACTCTCTGATGCCTGGTACAGTTTATATGATATAGTCAGGAGATGGGCTGATGACCCTAGACTGTCATACTACTACAGTGCTACTCATAACTGGTATAGTGATGTGTTTTGATAAAGCAAAAGACTAAAAATTAACCCTTCTGTTTTTTATGTTACTGTCTTGTCTTTTGAAACCATTAGCTGATGCTAGTTATTCTTAATGCTAATATTAAGATACCATACTCAAGCTAAGTAATTAGAAGGAGAAAAGCATCTATGTTCTGATTAGCTAAAGCTGCTAACGAACATCAGCACATGCTCACTTGTTCAAACTTTCTGCTGTTTTCTGCAATTTACTAGTTTAAGCTGCCCACAGTGCTGTTTGGTGGCCAGCCAGGGCACACTGGAGTGAAGGTGAACCCTCATCCAATGCATGTGAGTACTCTTAACACCTTGAATACTGTGCCCAGTTTTGGGCCCCTCATTACAGGAAGGACATTGAGGTGCTGGAGCGTGTCCAGAGAAGGGCAGTGAAGCTGGTGAAGGGGCTGGAGCAAAAGTGTGATGAGGAGCGGCTGAGGAAACTGGGGTTGTTTAGTCTGGAGAAAAGGAGGCTCAGGGGAGACCTTCTGGCTCTCTACAACTACCTGAAAGGAGGTTGTAGTGAGGTGGGTATGTGTCTTTTCTCCCAGGTAACTAGAGATAGAAAAAAAAGGAAATGGCCTCAAGTTGCGCCAAGGGAAGTTCAGATTGGATATCAGGAAAAAATTCTTCACTGAAAGGGTTATCAGACACTGGAAATGGGCTGCTTAGGGAGGCTGTTGAGTCACCATCCCTGGAGGCATTTATAAGACAGGTAGATGGGGTGCTCAGAGATATGGCTTAGTAGTGGATAGGCACAGTTGGACTTGATGATCTCAAAGGTCTTTTCCAACCAAATGTTTCTATGATTCTATGATTCTGTCAATGTTCACACCAAGAGGACTCACAAGCACCTGTCTTCTTTCAAATTTCACATGTATCTGGAAGGACTCTGGGACTGTACGAGCTAACACAAAAAACATACCCCTCCAAATTAATTATTGCTGAGTTTGTAAACAAAAGTTCAATCACATAGAGAGTTTAGTTATGACAGTGCTTGAAGATTTAGAACATGCCCCATGTTTTGACTTCCAGATGCTTTGCTCTTCCTTAGTACTATCTTAAGCATATTGTCTGTTACAATATTTACCTGCTGGAGTAATTTCCCTAATCTTTTGTAGAGGGTTGGACTACCTGGACATCTACAAGATACATCTACATCTCCATCTGTCTGATCTTTGTTCAGATCTCAAACTGGAGCTGCCCATCACTAGGCACAAACAAGCTTCTCCATGTTCTGCAAGTGAAAAGTGCATTTATTCTTGTTAATTGTACTGTGGTTCTGACAACTAGACATCCATCATCTTCATAATTTCCTTTTGTTCCACTAGAAGGGATGGATTGACCTCCAGGTAAACAGGGGACAGCTTCTCCATATGCATCTCAAAAGACCTGAGAAATGCATATTGCAGCTATTCTCTTCCTAACTGTCTCAGTATCTCAGGCAGGGCTGATTTATGATTCTAGAGCTTTATCTTGATGTGATTGTGTTTCTCACCTGTTTTCTCCTTTGTCTGACTTAGCTTAAATTGGTTCTTGCCTATCTTTTCTCATGTAATTTACATTCTTGGTGAGTCTACTTCATTTTCTGTCTCCTCTGTTTCCTTCAGCCCAAGTCCTTACATTAATTTCTCATTATTTGTTTTTTACAATTTTTTTTTTTGCATTTTTTAGACAAGAAGTCCAAGTCTGACCCCTAACCAACTCGATGCTGTTAACAGAACATTTACAGGAGGTTCCTGCATAGGTTTCCAGGTGGTCTGAGCAGAACAACAATTGATCCAGCTGTGGTTGAATAGAAAGAGCTCTTGGCATCTCCATCATTTTTTCCCCTCCTGCCCTTGCCCTCTGCTCTTCTAATTCTAGCCAAACCTCTGCTGTCCCAGGAGATGGATAAAACTCCCTTTCCAAACCTGTGCACTTTCCGTACAAAGAAATACACTCTGTTCATCTTTGAAACTGAAGTTATAGATGAAAATCACTGTCCATTCCCATTGGACTAATACAGGATTGATTGTTCCACACAGAATATTATCCAATCTGTTCATAAAGGACACAAATGATAGCTGTTTCATGCTTTTCCTGGGAGACTGTGTTGCATCCTGATCAATGGCTTTGTAAGGAGTTTGTGCTGATAATCAGATTCATTTTTTCAGTTTTAAATTCGACCTGTTACTCTGAGTTACTTTCCGTTGTATGGCCCTTAATCAATTCATCATTATTATTGTTGCTGTTTACATTAATGAAGTCAGCAGTGGAAATGCTTGGTTCCACTATAATGTTTGCCATTTTATAGGTGTGTAATAAAAGTCTCCCTTGCACTGAGCAGTTTATAATCTCTTTATGACTTAAGATAAGAGGCTGATGCAAACACTGAGGACTTACAGGACAAGGTGATGGTATGACAAATTCGTATAACAAGCTAGTCTCAAAAAATAGTCCATCTGTCTTTCTGAAACCTGCTGTGTATTACTTGATTATAAAAATATTTAAAAGCTTATTCAGGGCTGTTACTGCTGTCCTTTTTGTGTTTATATGTAGATGGCCTCTGCCCCAAGAAATTCACAGTTTAAGTAACAGATTTGTGAAAGATATAGACATTCCTGCCTCAAGCACTACTTTCCTAGGTGATGATACTCAGGCATCTTTCTGAAACAAATAAATTGGTCTTCAAATATCTTAATGAGGAATTCAATCCAGAGTCTAACAGGGTGATCCACACTGAAGGAAAATACAACTGTGGATTACAAAAATGCAAGATTAGAGAAACAGAGGGATGCAAGATCAATGTTTCTGTCTATTTTCCTTGCATAAATAGCATCCATTACATGCAAACTCACCCCACTCATGTCGTTTTATCAGTCTAAGCTCTTAGTTGAACTGTCCTTGGATTTCCATGTCACGGTAAGCAGATGAAGGGCTTGACCCTTTCCCTGCCCCCTGCTCCCGCAGCAGCAATGACATTCCTTTTCTGGGTATCCTTCTGCAACCCAAAAGCTGCCTTAGAGCCTGCAAGTTCTCATTTATCTGCTTGCATAGGTCCATCAAGCATCTGGACCCTAGAAAATTGCCTTTTAGCTGTCTGTGGCTGCATACATCTGCAGTGACAAAAGCAACCACCTTCAGCACAAAATATTATTTACTTATTCCTGTAAGATACAAAGCTTTCTGAACACAGCTGAACAGCCACACTGAGGCTAAATGCATGGGTATGTCCTGGTTTTGTTAGGATAGGGTTAGTTTTCTTCTTGGTAGCCGGAAAGCTCTATGTTTTGATTTCAGTGGAGATTGTTATGAGAAGAAATGTTGATAACCACAAGGACACTGTGCTTGGGCAGTTTCCAAGAACAGAGGACTGGAAGGGGGAGTGGAGAAGAAAAGTTTAGTAGTTAGTAAATCCCAGAATTGACATTTGGATATTCTAAAAAGATATTCCATCTCATATTACGTCATGTTTAGTATAATAACCGGGGCTGACTGGAAAGGGAGGATCGTCTCGGGAATCACTCAGGCTCACTTTTATGGGATTGTAATGCTTGGGCTCACTTTTCTGGGATTGCGATTTCGATTTCGGGGTTCCTTTTTGCTCCCCCAGGATTGTTATCAGCAGGTGGTGAGCAATTGTACTCTGCATCCCTCATCTATATATAGTTGTTATCATTATTATTCTTATTATTTTTATTTTATTTTATTCTCATTATTAAATTGTTCTTATCTCAACCTACAAGTCTTCTTACCTTTACCCCTCCAATTCTCTCCCCAGTTCCCTGGGTGTTGGGGAAGAGGGCAGGTGGGGGGAAGGCTGCAAGTGGCTGTGTCTTGTTTGGCTGCCAGCTATGTTAAACTATCACAGGGTATTAAGTGCATCTTCATAAATTTGCATCCTTTCATACTTTAGAGTTAGAAACATCTCATTCTGTCACCACATCTTTGTCTCCCTGACTTCTGTGAGACATGCAGACTGTCAACCTTTCACTAACTTGCATTAGCCTTGCTTACCTAAAACCCTCCCTTCCTTTCAAGCACTGTTAAAATTTTAGGCCCCCTTTGATTTTTATGCCATTTTTAACTTTGGAAGAGTACCACTGTCTAGCTGAATGGAGTCATCTTGATTCTGGATAATTTCTTCTTGTAATTCATGACCAGCTGTTGCTATGTGACTCCCAAGCTATGTGCCTAAAGTGCTTTATCTGTGTGATGGCTTTATCTTTCTTGCTTGGTACGATGTCTTTTTGCTTCTTACTGACTAGAGAAAAAGAAAAACAAACAAACAAGCAAACAAACAAACAAACAAAAACCAACCAACAAAACCTACAACCAGATTATCAACTTAACTGAAATTAATGGTACATAGAGAGAAGAGCAGGTCAGCATAAGTTAAATAGTATTTGGATAAGTTAGGTGCCAGCAAGCCAGTGGAGACGGACAAAACATGCTGTAGGGTACATCAGGAACTACCAAAAACAATCATTGCATGATAATAGATTATCTTTAAGGTCTTGTGGAGGAAAAGTACCAGAAAAGAAGGGCAAACAGTACTATCATAAAAAGAAAGGTGTGTTGCAGATGAGTCAGCCTAACTTTGATGCTTGGAAAGAAAAATAGACTGAATAATGAAACAGTTGATACATAAGCACCTGAGGGAAAAGAAAGTGATAATAAATATCCAACACTGATTTGTCAAAAACAGATTGCTTCCATCCATCTGAAGACAGGATAACTTATCTAGTTAGTAAGGGAAGCACAAATCATTGTCATTTCCCACAACTCTGCTCCATTATCATTGTGAAAGTTGTAACTTTTCCAACTTCTCACATTGTAGAAATGTGGTTCCATGACTTTCAGCAACGTCAGAATCACAGAATCACAGAATTGCTTAATTTGCAGGTTTATTGCAGTTCTGAGTTAACATAATGGTGATTAAAGTACCAATGCTGCTTCCTTAAGATCTACCTGTTTACCCAGTCAGTGGTGCCAAGGGAATGAATACTGCCTCAGCATCATGAACAACTCTCTGGAACAGATGCATTTCTTGGAAGGAGAATATTGCCTTGTGCACAGGCAAAAAGCACGCATATATTCCTGGACAGAAGAACATCCAGAGGCAACTCAAATCCTGCTTAGTACCCATGTATGGACAATGGAGCTGAGTCTGTGGAGAACACATCAATATGATTGACAGAGCAGGGAGAGAGCAGCAAATAGTGGAACTACTCACTGCCCATGGGGTTGCATGCATGTGTACCACTTAGGTGATGCCCCTGTAACCTGTAAACTACAGATTGCAGTTTCCAGGCAGGGTAATCAAGGACATCTCAAATGGAGGCAGAACTCAGCGGGGTGGTATGCCGTGTCTCCAGCAGCTAAATGCAACCTTAGAGATCTAACAGACTTTCTAACAGAAAGACTTCCACAAGTCCATATGGTCCTTAGTTAACACAGTCAGTGGCTCCTAACAAGTGATTCAGCTCACCCTATAGCAAACACCAGGGCTCAGCTTAGTTGTCCACGGTTAGGTGACTAACATGGCTGAGATTTCTTAACAGGCTTCTGTGTTGGGCTGGGAAACACGATACTGAGTCTAATGAAAACCCATGTCTTCTGGAACTGGTCTCTAGAGATGAGGTGTAGTTCCCTGGGCAGCTCCAACAATACCAGATGGCATTCCTTAGGCGCTTAAACCTCACCATACCTCTGGAGTGGCTAAATTAAGACACCCTGCTGACAGGCAGACACTTGTTTGTGGGCACAGAAAGGTAAGACTTCATCTGAGCTGAATTCCATCTTTGTTCACAGTTTCACTCTTGAAGTGAAATAAGGCACTTGCACTTAATGCAAGCCTGGAGAGTCCCCTCAGGGAACTGATGTGAAGAAGCCAGAGCATCATACACAGAAACAGATTCTACAGTGCCTATATTCTGTAGACAAACCCTGTGACACTGCAGCAAACAAGGTACATGGTACTTGGGGACTTCTTAAACATCATCATTTACTTAAGGCCCCAGAGGGAATTATTCACTGAACCTGGCAGGAAGGAGACTCCAGCACAATATTGCTCAGCACTGCTCTGTAGTGAAGGCGTCAACAAATTTTGGGGAGCCCAGAGCAGAACAAAAGAGTGATACGGGTGCTGCAAAATATGGCTAATGAAGAAAGAATGAAATTATTTGGTCTGTGGGTATGTTCATGTGCATTAATCACCTTCAAGTATTGTATTGGGTCTGGCTGAGATAGAGTTAATTGTTTCCATAGTCCTTTGTTTTGTAACGGTGTTGATAACACACCAGTGTTTTGGTTACTGTTGAGAAGTGCTCACACAACATCAAGGGCGTCTCTCCAACATTCCCCAACTCCAGTAGGCTGGAATTGAGAAAGGTCTTGGGTGGGGACATTGCCAAGACAGCTGACCCAAACGGACCAAAGGGATATTCCATACCATATGACATCTGTACAGATATAAAAGCAAGGAGAACAGAGGGGGAAGCAGGGGGCATTCATTATTTACAATGTTTGTCCTCCACAGTAACTGCTATGCAAACTGAAGCCCTGCTTCCCAGGAAGTGACCAGATATCACCTGCTGATGGAAAGTAGAGAATAAATATTTTGTTCTTCTTTTACTTCCACATGCACGGCTTTGCTTTGTTTCTATTAAGTTGCCTTTGTCTCGACCCGCGATTTTGGGGGTTTTTTCCATCTCATTTTCTCCTCTTCCCATCCTGCTGAGAAGGGGTGTGATAGAGCAGCTTGGTGGGCACCTGGCATTCAGCCAAGGTCAACCCACTACAAGTGTCCAAAAGGTCAATATAAAGAGAATTCTGATCCATTGCTCTCTGTGTTCATGGAAAGGGGAAAAAAATCCAAGTGTCTTGGTTTTCACATGGAGCTATATGTTACCTAATAGGAAAGGGAAAACAGACAACAAACCTTCTAACAGGAAAGATAGTGGAGCTCTTACACAGATTACCTCAGAAGGCGGTGGATTACAAGCTAAGAAGCTTCTAAGATGTTACACAAACTTCTGCTAGTAGTGTCCAAGATTTATTTAATCCTGCTGCAGTGTGTAAGGGTGACCTCTTCTCATCCTTTCTAGTCCTACAATTTGTTGCTTTTATAAATGCAATTCATGCCCAATATCCAATTATTTAATTCTGTTGAGTTAGACAGATGGGAACACAGAACTGAACAAGGAAATGGGGATGCTCCTGTGCTTCATCCAAAATAAGAAAATCACATTTCCAGTTTAATGATCTTTCATACAGACTCTATCATCCATACTACTATTTAATGAACTCCTAATAACACTGATGGGACCACTATCTCTACAGAGCCTCCTTATAAATCCTCTCAGTAAAGCTGCCTTTTGGCCTGGCTCTTCTCTACAGCACAGACAGGAGAATCAACGGGGTAAGACATCAGGGAAATTCATGGGCAGGTTAAAGAAGAAGAGGAAATAACAGAAAGTGAAACTGAGTTTAAAAAAAAAAAGTGAGGAAATTAGTGGAAAGAGAAGCAATGTGGACATACAAAAGAAACAATGCAATGCAAAAGGTGACAACAAGAAGAAACACCATGTGGTGAGAGAAAGCAGGGGGAAAGCAAAGAAAGCTGTATCAGAAGCAGGTCAGTGATACTGCATTAGCACAATTCAGTGTATTTCCCTTGCTAGGCAGGGAAATGAGAAGTTAAGCACTTTTTAAATTCAGGAAGACAGAGGGAAAATATGTATAATGTACCCAGCCATCCAATGCTTTTTTGAGCAAGACAATGTCTGAAGACAAAATTTTATTGCTATCTCAAACAAGAGATACAAGAGCGAGAAAGAGCATGGCAGGATTAACCATCAGATGAAGAAAGGAAAACTCAGGAGTGCTGAGGAGGTAGTACAACCCTGGTTTTTGCCAGGCATGAGAGGTGCCTGAGCTTGCTTCAAGGCCCACGTGGGTCTTGCTGCAGCACAAGACCAGCCTGACTACTCATGCCATACAGTTCAGTACAGGTCTGATGTCTAATGCTGTTCTCACATACTCATAGCAAGAGAGGACATTTTTTCTTAATGTAACTGATGGGAAGAGAGACATGTCTGTCAGGCTGAAATGGTTTGTCTCAATTCAGTGGTTTGTATTTCAGCAAGTACTGCTTCTCTCCAGGGCTTAGACCCTCTAGCATGATTGGAGGGTGTGACATCCCCATGTGCTTTCCAGAAATGCATCCATTTCCCCAGGAAAATGTAATGCCTGAAAACACAGTTTGTATTGCTGCCTGGTGCTGCGATATTCAGAGATGGAGCAGCAAGTAGGGGGATGGAAGGTCATGGTCAACCTCCTCTATAGAACAGTCTTGAGAGCAGATTAATTAGTACATGCAAAATTCGATATCTTTATTAGGACTTATGCACAAACACAATTTTTTCATTCTCAAACATTATCTTGTCGTGTGTATATACTGATCTCCCACTCATCGCAGTATTTCTGTATCAGGCATATGGATAGTACCAGATCATTCTCAATGACTCACTATTTACGTGCAAAATGTCATGAACAACTGAGAGTGTTTTACACCTGGAATGCTATATTTGGCAGCACCAAGTGACTCAGTTTTGCTAGCAATGTTAGCAATAGTGAGAAAAATAAATGGCAATTTTAATCACATTTTGTAGATATTTTACAGTAAGGATTTTTATTTTGGCAAATAAAGACATCTGGAGTCTAAATATTTTACCTTCTCTGTTCCCACTGCTTTAGGAGGGCAAAGAAGGGACACTGTACGTTACTGTTCCCATATGTGTTTCATAGAATCACAGAATCACAGAATGGTTTGGGTTGGAAGGGACCTTAAAGATCATCCAGTTCCAACCCCCCTGCCATCAGCAGGGACACCTTCC
>NW_010323834.1:34863-49692 GCF_000700745.2 Antrostomus carolinensis | reverse complement strand
TGTTGGGGGCTCCAGAACTGGACACAGCGCTGCAGATGGGTTCTCACCAGAGCTACACAGCGATTTGCTGTGTTATTCATGGAGGCACCAGAAGTCTAACTCAAGACAGATGTTGTGTAGCAAGACAACAAAGAGCACTGTGTGGTAGTCACAGGAGCAGGGATCTGCTGAAGGCAGATGATATTGCAGAGATGTGGTTTGAGGTGAAATTAAGCTGTATACAGGACAGAGAAAACTCAGCTGCATGTATTCATTTCTGCCTTCCACAGTCTTCACAGCCTGGATGCCAGGCTCTGGGTCACAGGACCACTGCTTCTCCTGCCAACACCAGCCATGCCCACACTGCACACAGGCAGGAAAGTTGCAGGTAGATAATACCTAGGGTCAGGCTCTTACTCAATATGAACTTTTGTGTTTTTCCTGCTCTGACAGGTGGGATGGACCCAGACCTGTCTGATGATACAACAACAACAAAAAAGCTTGTATGTTTGGGTTTTTTTAAAACCTTGTTCTTGCTAACAGAGGAGCTGACAATTTTGCTCTCTTTCATTGCTAAATATACTGAGTACTCTAAAAAAGTCATCACATGTGCTGGAGACTATCCATAAGGGACATTACTTTAAATGCTTTCTCTATTGTAGAAGCAAAGAAGTCATTAGATCCCACTGCAGAGCAGTGAGGGATACCACCTCCTCTCCTGAATTTATGGTCTGTGAGCTAATGCTCTTTCTAATTGAAATGACTAGTGACTAATGAAAAAATGAAGGATGCAGCCAAGCTCAGCTATACATTGGGAAGTTCATCAATATGCATTTTCCCATGACACTCAAGGATATTTCCCATAAGAAGGCAGGAATCAAGCTGTGAGCTATGAAGGCATGAAGCAGATAGCCTTACCCCATTTACTCTGAATACTCACCATCACAAAGTATCCCTGGTCATTCTAAAAACCATAACTCATACTTTAAAGTCTGAACCCGGAATAAGTATTTCATCATCCTCTTAAAGCTCCTCATTCAGCTTCAGTGAAGCTGTGCTTTTAAGATCTTTGATATCAGACATCATGTGGGAAAAAAGCTTCTATTTGGAGATGTGGATGCATATGTGTGTTTGCTTTTCAACCGTGAATCTGGAAACAAGTAGGTCTGCTTATACAGAGTACTCCTTTGCAGCTACCTATGAAATAGGACACAACTGCTTTTAATAATATTAAACAAATACTATGTTAAAGGAAAAAAAGTAATTTTTAAAAAAGACAATTTCACTGCATTTAATTAACTGAAACTGGGGGAAGAGACAGACATAAATGGCAAAGCAACTAATTTACTCCCGTTTGGCTGAGTCAAAGCTCCAGCAGTATCCTATGTATCATTTACCTGACTTAGTGTTGTTAGGAAGCCTTTGTTATTCCCAGTTTTTAGATGAAAGATTTCTAAAGCACATCAGGTCATGTAACAGATGGAACTTGGGTTTAACTGGGTAAGTAAAGTCCTTAACTTGTCTAATTTACCCATGATTTCACTTTCCCTTAGATAAAAACAGTTCAACCAAATGAGGAATATGTGAACTAGGAGTCACATATCTAAAAAAGAGATAGTGTAGAGTTGTAATTATCCCATTGTACACTAAAATTCTCCACGTCCAGCTTCAGGGTGGCAACCCAAATAGTTGTCTAGGCTTGGAAACTACTCATTGCTACATAGATGAATCCCAAGGTGCTTGGTATCTTCCATCTGGAAGTTCTGCATTTTTCCCCCAAACGCTAACAGAGGCTAATGCAAAGGCCCCTTCTCCTAAGAGTAGGGTGGAGACTTGGACTTTTAAGTTGGAAGATCATCAACAACCTCCTTTGCAAACACGAGTCCTCTTTGTCTGAATCTCATATATAAGACACTAAAGAGAAAATGACCATCTAACACTTTCAGTGCTAAACTGAACATGACTTTTGCACACACTTGAAAACTGCCCGTTGCCACTTACCTGTTACCATGCTGTTCATCAAAATTTGACATCACTTTGCCAGTCAAAGCCTGTGATGACTTTGGAGCTAGCATGAGCAACAGATTCTTCGCAAGAGTTTGGACATGGTCACCCTACTCACCTACATAAACAATGCTTAGCCACTCACCAGAAGACCAGAAAACAACCCTTGACCCATTTTATTTTCTGACAGAGATATTTCTAAGCAAGATGACTGGTCAGACCAGATAATTAGGACACTATCCTTTTTATTCCTCAGACTGGTATACATAAAACTAAACTGTGTCTCCCATCTCATGGGATGCTGGCAGGAGGCTGCTGTGTTTCCCTCTCCCAAGCTATTTGATGCCTCAGCCAGCTGATTTCCTCCTGCCATCCTCCACTGCCACCTCCATTTCTAACTGCTACCAGGGTATGCATTAGCTTTTCAGTGCCACATTTAGTATCAAAAATGAGGGCTCAGGGAGTGGAAAGAGAAAGGAAATTCTTCAGATGTGACCAAGCTGGACAGAAAATTGTAGTAAACCAAAATCTAATCAAGTCTTCTCAAAGGTATAGTTGGGAGGTAAAGATAGGGTTAGTGCCACACTAGTGTCAAGCTGTGTAGTTTCTCAAAATTTACAAAATACTCTCCAGAACTGCTCAAGGACTTCTTGCACAAATCCTGGTTTGAACCACTTTTGGGCTAGGCAGACACAAGAACCTGTGATGGGGCTCAAGTTGGTGTAGGTTGTATTTATCCCAGCCTCTGCCCAAAAGATGGTTTTCAGCTCTATAGGCAAGGCATCCTGAGTCCAGGTACAGTAATTCCAGATCTGCTGCTGCTTTTTAATCTATTAAATAACCAAGGTATGCAAGGGATTCTATAAAAAATAGGATTTATACATATATCTATATATATATACACAGATGAACTCTTTACTGCACGTGCCATTAACCTAATGTTCCCCAGATGCATCAAAATACAATGCTGGATGTGCAATTTCTGGGTCTCATTGAACCCCTTAGAAGGATCAATCTGCATGTCAGGAGCATGTCAGAGACTGTCAAAACACTAAATCAGCCAAAAATCAGAGAAACACAATCAGCTTTGCTAAGGTCCTCCCTGTTCTTCCACCACATTTATACCGGGCACAGTATTGATTCAAGCCCATTATTTTCAAGCATCATTAAGAGTACAATGGAGAGTGATAGATTATTATTTTAATGTGAATATAATGACATAAAGACACTTTTAAAGTAATTAGATCCTCATCCTTGAGAGTGTGGAGTGTCTTTTTCCCATAAAGTTCGTGAGATGCTGACAGTAGTGAGCTTTGAGATGTTCCAAGAGGGATTGTCTGCTGCCTGAAGAAACACTGGCAGAGGAAAGGCTCGTCTCTCAAATGGGGGTAGTTGTCTTCAAAATTTCTGCTTGGTCACTGCACAGAAGGAGCATGGGATTGCCCAGAGATGAGAGCAGCAGGCAAAGTCTTGGTTATATTGTTGGTTGAAGTGTTACTATCCATGAGTAAGAGACTTGAAAAGCATCCCCTATTATTTGCACAGTTCCCTTCCCCTCTCCTGGCACAAGTAACATGGGAACATATTTCTGCAGTGAGGAGCCCAAGGCTTTAAACTCCACTCCCTGCCTAACACAGAGCTGATTGTTACAGCCTATTGAGCATGTTTGCTATAGGAAACTTTCTATATATGTTCTGATGTGCCTCAGTTTACCAAAAGCAGCTTTTCAGTGGTTGGAACACTCTAAAATCCTTGCATAGAGCACTCTCATTCTCAGACACATGGAGTCTAGTGTATTCCTGCACATAAACTGCTCTTCATGCTCCCTTGTGCCCAGAAATCCTGGGAGCAACCTGTCTCTGGGTTCTCCCAAAGCCACAGAGTGAGGTGGGAGAGTGTAGAGAAGGGGGGGTCGGTTTGTTCAACCAAGGAACAAGTGATGGGATGAGAGGAAATGTCCTCAAGTTGCACCAAGGGCAGTTGAGATTGGATCTGAGGAAGAATTTCTTTGCTGAAAGGGTTCTCAGGCATTGGAAGGGTTTGCCCAGGGCAGTGGTGGAGTCCCCATCCCTGGAGGGACTGAAGAGTCGTGTAGATGTGGCGCCTGGGAACATGGTTTAGTCGTGGACTCAGCAATGCTGGGTTTATGGTTGGACTTGTTGATCTTAAAGGTCTTTTCCAACCAAAATGATTCTGTGATTCTAAGCTCTCTCCAGCACCTCTCAGGTCCTGGACACTGTACTGGGAGAGAGGTCATGCTCAGGTAGCCAGAAGCCAGGCTGCAAGTCAGGGATGGGATAAAAATAAAACTCATTGCTGTAAATTACTCCAGAGCAGAGCAGCTTGTGCAAGGCTAGGAGATGTTCAGGTAGAAGGTGCTGTTATAGAAATGCAAGGTGTTATTAAAACGATCTAATAGTTTAGGCATGTTGATTCAGGACACCAAATTGATTTCCTCCTTTCTGTGCCCAGATCACTGTAAATGGCTCTCTGGAATGGCTTCTGAGTTTTAAATCTTCTAAAAATTTAACTGTTTCTCTTGTTGCAGGGTGATTTATACAAGGATTAGCTCCTCACATTGGTCTCTCATGATGATTAAAGACTAAAGTAATAACCAATAACTCTGGGATTAAGGCTTAAATATCACTGCCTGGGAACCACAGACAGCAAAATGTGGTTAAATGGATCTACATGAACACTGAAGTGCCATTCTAATGAAGATGAGGCAGTAGTGGCCAGACAGTAATTAGGATATGATATGGGGAGAGATAGGGGTGGAGACCAGAAGGGAACATACGCCAGTTAGCTTAAAATGAGGTTAAAGAAGGCTTGAGCTGTAATCTTTATTTCTGGTAAGTATGAGAACTGGTTGACTAAGAAGAAACAGTTGAGATTGCATTGAAACTAGATTTTTTTTTTTTTTTCCAGAGTCACTCAAAACCAGTTAATGTAGTTCACCTTTGATGAGATGTTTAATCAGCAGCAAAACCATTTGAGAAGCTACATAGAGAGGTTTCCCCACAGTTTAGGCAAAGTATAGCTATCTTGTAGTCTCGCAACCTTACAGATTACAAGAGCTATTACTAAGCAGCTGATTAGGAGCAGTAGGACACATCCTGAAGCCCATACATGGTCAAAGATTCACAAGATACCTCTGCAGTGTCTGTGCTTGTGCCTGGCCCCTGGATGGAGACCTCTGAGTTAGAGTTCAGAGTATTCCTAAACCTAAGCACAGCAAATCCTACATCTACACATTCGTAATGAATTTAATTCACAAGGAGCAATTTCTCAAGTGGAGGTTTCAACTTGTCTTACAAGTCTTAGAGGGTATTTACCTAGGGTTCCCTTTGTCCTCAACAGCAGAAGAAGAGATTTAGAGCTTAGGATGAGACGAATTACCCTCTGGAGATCGCTGTACCTTGCCACTGACTTCTTGCTTGGAAGTTCACTTAGCTAAGGTTTGAGGTGACCCTTGAGCTTAATGGAAAAATGTGGTGGTTGCTGCTTTCATATAGATTCCACTTGCTAAAAGGAACCTCATTAATAAATTTGAAAAACATATAACCATATAATTCTTGGTAGATACCTTTTAAGCTTTCAAAAGCAAAACAGGATGGAGTCAGTTAAGTTATGGTGGTTCATGGAAAAATGACAGGAGAGGTTGGTTTGCCACGTAGTAGAGGCTAATGCAAAAGAGCTAACCTGCTACTATCACATGTCCACACTGCTCAGAGCCTGTCCAGGGCCCTGCCAGATCCTTAGGGTTCATCTTTGTCAGACTCCACGTGCTGAAGTCTCTCCCTGAAGCATCTAGCTCAGGGTTACAGCAGCACCAGCAGACTGCAGTGCCACTTGCTACAAACCCTTTTGGGCAAGGGCTGTCTGATTTTTGCAAGGCCTAACACAGAGTGGTCTAGGTCTGTGACTGCAGTTTTCTTTTGCTATAGTGGCCCAGTTAACTTGCTGTGATGGTTTAACCAGAAAGTGGTTAGTTTTTGTACATAGGTTGTCCTGAAGTACATACATAGGTACCAGGTCCATAGCACATAGATAGTTCTCTTCACCAGTGGATAACACAATCTTTGCACCGGAGGTCACTCTCACTTTCCCACAGAGAGAGGACTTCCTCAGCCTTGCTGTTTGGCTCTGTGCTGGAGGTGCCCTTTCTTGCTAAGGGGAAGGCTGTTAACAGGTTGGGATACAGTTTTCCACTAGCCAAAGCATCTTTTCCTCGATACCTGACCTTTGAGGAGTTCTTATTTGTTTAACATATACACCAACGACACAGTCCTGTCATTTGGTACTTTCAAAAATTAAAGTATTGCTTCCTCAGACAAATCTTTGTTAGCCAGAGATAGAGCATTGTCTTTACCAATGAGGGATGACAAATTAATTGCATAACTATTTACAAAGTGCCTGGAAAATTTTAACAGCTCTATATGTTCAAGTAAATTAATTTGTATTAAGACAAATGCCACCACAGGCCATGACATTATATACTCCCACTTCTTCTTCACTGGCAAACATGGTCTTCATTTGAGCAGTGAATACCCAACCGGATGTGCACACACTGTTCAGTTTGCTGGTGCTAATCACCGATCATTTCCCTTCTGTACTAACAGAGTAGTTCCAATGCCAAGGACAGGGAGATGTTGAGGAGAAATAGGGTATGTTTTTTTGTTGTTTTGGGTTTTTCCAATATATTTAATGCAGGAAGATAGTGTGAGCCTTTAAAAGGGATGTAGCACACAAGTGCAGGAATTTTGTACTTGAACCTGGTGTGATACCTGGTAAAGGTACTTTAAGGCTGGAAGAAGAAGTGGGAGAGCCTGAAGTGAGAAAGCCACAGAGGAAGCAAAAGCAATTCTAAAAAGGTGTCATGAGTAGACAGTCACAGTGAGTTATGCACTTCACTTGTAAGAGAGATGTAATAATATATTTATTGCTATAAAATAGTGAACTCACAAAGTTCAAAGGTTAATGCAACATTCATTTAACAGAATTCAATGGCAAGGTTCACTTGATTATTTACTGCACAGAGGACAGGGTTAGACAAAACTGCCAGGGAGACCATCCCCTTGCGTCACAAGGTTTTGGAAAGGGCCCCCTTGCTCTCTAAACTTCTCAGGGAGGAGTCTAGGTGTGGCTAGATCCAGTCCTAGTCCCAGACTTAATCAACGGTTTATACCTAAAGGATTATATATGCACAATCAATCCTTTGTATCTCTTAGCTAAGATTTTGCAGTTTAGCAGCTATTAGTCATTTACTGAGGAACTGTCATGGCAAGGAATCTCTCAACCTCGAGGAGTAACCTCAAGAGGCATCCCTAACTCAAGGGCAGGTAATGGCATGCAGCCTGCTGTTGTTTCAGGAGAGCTCCATGGGCCCTGGGCTGTCCACTGTTGATGGAGGAAGACAATGGACCTATAGTCATATTTGCATGCCAGCCATATTTTGGTTGATGCATGCTCAGCAAGAGCTCCATTGTTGGAGCAAGTTACACAAGATAGCCTTTGGCTATTGTGCTGTTTTCCGTCTCCCCTGAGTTGGATGCAGCTGTCATGACCAGAGAGCATCCATTGTGGTCACCACTGGTGGTTATCACTTGAACAGGGTTATGGGAAATAAAGATCAGGTGTGAGGGGACAGGGGGAGCACACTGTCACAAAAGATTGGGCAAAGGGCTGCAGAATGGATAGGATTTGAGGTGGATGAGCAAAACTGAGAGGAACCTGAAGGTGGTAACAAACATGTTGGGCAGTAGCAGGAGTGAGTGTAAATCCTTAGGGACGAGTCAGAGCTGTGAGTACACACAGACCAAGACAAACAAGTCCTGCTCTTTGTTCAGATGCTCACTCGCAGCAAAGCCCTTAGCAGGAGGAAGACATACAATCAGCCTTCCATTTCACCTCTGTAGAGGTGAAATGTTCATTTCTGCCTCAATTGTAGAGGCACCAATGTTCATTTTTCCCACCTGAAACATGACAGAAATTAATATTTGCCTACGAGTGGGTAACTGAATTTTTGATTGCTGGATGATGCTGTAGGAATGCAAAGTGGGTTGCTATGAACAAAGTGTGTGCATTTATTTTGTTGCTGACATATTTTCCCAGGGCAAGACAGAGGAGATGGGGCTGGGTAAGATGTAGGATGCAGAGCACAACAGACCCTTTTTCATACAAGACCAGAATTGCTGCCACATTGTCCTGACTGCTGACCCCCAGGACAGTGTGCCAGATGTGCAGGGACATGAGGGCATAGCACCCTCCTTGCCTTTCCCCAGGAGTGCCCAGCTCCAGTAATCCTGCACTTCCCAGCAATCCTACACCTGCCCTGGCTGCTGGAGGACACACAGAGCTTGAAAAGAGGATGGATGGAGAGCTTGTAAATCAGGATGGGGAGTCAGAAGATTTTTCTTCCTTGCTAGAAAATCTTTTAACTGGATCCATGAAACATAGTTTGAAGAGCCATGGGGAATGACCATCTCCCAGGGCTCTGCACTCAGAGGTGGCATCAAAGGTTCTGGTGCACCAGGTACTTATTTTAGCCCATAGCAGACCTCTGTGGTGTCCAATAGGAAAAAGAGTTTAGAAGATTATAATATGGTGTTTTACACTGTGGGAACATCAAAAAGACTGAGACAGATTGTGGACACGCTGTGCCCCTGGGAAAGGCTCCTCAGTGGACACCACAATTCCAGTATCTTCTGTATATGAAGATCAGCATCTCCCCTCCTGGACTGCAGTACTTCTGGAGTTTTCTAAGCCCAGTATTTCTGACCAGGGAAATCCTATGGCTTCTTGAGTGTTCCTCCACATCTTCCTCCCGTTTATGCATAAGGAGCCCCACCACCAGACCAGGGTGCTATGGGGAGAAACTTCTTACCAGCATCCAGCCTCTCAAGCTGTCCAAGAGTTTTCTGGCAGAGCAGAGCAGCTGCACTTATTTAGATTTATATGGCATTAAGGAGAGCTCTGGGTGCCTTTTGCTATCTATTAAAAGCACAGATCAGACAGAGCAGAGCAGCCTCTGTGGTGGGGAAGTGGCTCAATCAGCAGCCTGGGGCCATGGGGACTTAGGGAGGGAGGGGGAGGAACCAGACGAAAACTCATCTTACCGAAAGGTAAAAACCTGAATCAATAACCTTCCCTCCCTGCTCCAAATCAATACTTCCCTCCCCGAAGACATCACCTGACATTATTCAGCTTCTTTTTCAAGCTCTTCAGTGAATTCCCGGCTTCTGCCTGACTTTTAACAGAAATCTCGGCAGTTTTCAGACTCAAGGGACTTCATTTCGTGGCAAAGAGTTGGCTCTGGAAGACGAGCTAATTCCCAACAGCACCTGCCGAAAGAGCATGTCAGAAGCCGTTACGCTCTTCTTCAGCGAGCAATCAAGCTATGCTTTTGCTCCTGCCAAAAGGCTGCACTCTCTGCTACGTGGAGATTTATAGTAGAGCTGAGATAAATGGATATGAGTGCTTTTATTATCTATCTGAAACCATGCAAATGCAGGCTGTGGGTTATGAGGTGAGGGAGAAAGACCTCATTCAGCAAGACAGAAGAGCCAATTCGGGAAGTAAATAAAATGTTGACACTTTCTCTTGTAGATACAATGAAGGAGGGGGGGGACTATTTCCACCTGTAAATGTGGTTTTCAGAACTGATGGTAAAAGACCCCAGGGAAATGTAATTACAGAAATGTACTTAATGAGCAAAAGTCTCACTGGGAAAAAGTCATTAGATAAAAAGTGATGGGAAATGAAAGGACACATTTTAACCCTTGGAGCCCCTCTGATTATGGTTAAAAGTTTCTGTTGGAATTAGGTAGTGACGTTCACACCAAAAAAAAACCCAGAGAAAAACAAAACAGACCGACTCTGAGGAATCAGAGAATCCACGTAGAAATAGAGATTTCTGCACATTCCTTGCATTACAGATCAAGAGATGGTGGATATGACCTACACATTCTGAAAGATAAGATGCAATTTGCCCATGCCTAAAAACCCGGAAACTGAAAAAACTCACAATCTCTAGTTGTTTGTCCAACACAAAACAAGTGCCCCCAGGAGCCATTGGAAGGAGAATGCTGTCAAGATGACAAATGCTTCCTTTGAAGTCCAAAAGTGGGTTCCTTTATAGCTGTAGACTGAGAACCCAAGAACAGGATTACTTTTTAAAACCAGGCTATGGAGGGGAAAAAAAGAAAAAAAAGAATAATAAAAAGAAGGAAATTTATTCCTAGAAGCAAGACTTCCAAAGTTACCCAGTGATTTCAGTAGGACCAGTCATGTGAGTAATCAATACTCACATGCACGGGTGTAAGCCCCTGGCTGGATAAAAAGCAAGTTAAATATAGAATTCATTAGGATGAAGAAACCGAGGTTAGTTTAATCTAAATTAATTTTGTAACCAGCTAAAGGGCAAGAATACATCTCTTCTGGCAGTCTCCCAAAAATGTCATCAGCAGGGTAATAGTTTGAGAGATTCATACGATAATATCTTAAGACATAAATAAAATGTTTAAGGATTTTAATGGAAATTAAAGCATGGCCAGGGACATGAATGAAGACTTTTGACTCTTGTTGACTTCAGTAAGTCGCTAATGTTTAGCACCCAGACCTTGGTGTGTGACAAGATTACACCCTCCAAAGGTAAAAGTCAATAAGTAAATTGCCAGCTGAGTAGACACACTGATGATTAACTCGTATTAATGTAGTTAATGGTGAAGCTATTAGCAAAAATGCTCAGAATCTCTTAGTCTGGCACTTTTAAAGGGAATTCTTGGATCCATGTACCAAATTGCTTTTCAGAGTAGGAGGATTTGGCTCATAGAAAATGAAGCTAAACTCGTATATAATCCACCCCTTCTCCTTAAAGCAGGATCAGGTACCTTTAAGCCATTCACACCCAGTATTTGTCTATCCTGTTCTTAAAAACTTGGTGATGGAATACCCACATCTTCCCCAGTTCTTCATTATCCTTACTGTTACAAAATGTTTTCTGATATAAATCTCCTTTGTTATGATTTAAGTCCTCTATTTCTTGTCCTATACACCCTGGGGATGGAGAGTAGCATATTCTGTTACTCTCCAGAGAAAGAATAATTTATATTATATAATATGTAATAATATATAATATACATATATAATATATAATATATATTCATTTCCTCCAAGTTGAGAAACTCTAATTCCTTGGGTTTTTTGGTTTGGTTTGGTTTGGGTTTTTTTTTTCCCCACTGTCCCAAAAGAAAAAAAACTGTCACTTAGAGAAGTCTGGTCATTTCTATACATATTTTTTTTTTCAAGGTCAGTGGTAGATGAAGAGCAGTAGGAATGGATTGGTCTACATCTTAATGACTTGATTCTGGTCCTCACTCTAAGATTACTACCTTGGCCTCCATAGGATTTGACCACAGAGTACTGCCCTGTGGCTCCTCACTCATTTGCTGTCATTCCATCCTCACACACCAGTGCAACTGTGCCTGTGTGCTCTGGACTCAGATATGGGAAACTTCCAGCACTGCAGAGCTGCTGCTCCCCATGTTCACTGCCATTGCATCTCTCTTAGCTTAATTCTTAAAGTAAATTTCAAAAATAAGGTTGCAGATTTTGGCTAGGGTCAACATCTGCCTACTGGGCACTATTTGATCTCCAGTATTTGCTCACTTGGCCACATAAAACAAGTATTACTGATGCACGATCACACATGGTTTAACCAATTGCAATGGATTGTGGAATCTCCATCTCTGGAGATGTTCAGAACCTGCCTGGATGCAGTCCTGTGCAACTTGCTGTAGGGAACCTGCTTCAGTGGGGGTTTGGACTAGATGATCTCCTGAGCTCCCTTCCGACCCCTACAATTCTGTGATTCTGTTAACAGAAGTGATCTGCTGTCAGAGACTCTTGCATTTCTCACAAGCATTGTTGAATGTTCAGTTATAAAAACCCTTAAATTATTCCATTTCCTTTATTCTGTTTTATTTGACCTATTTTCTCATTCATTTTTCCTCCCTTTGCATGTGTCTACCAGAAGACTTTAATCTATAGAGGTGAGACTCTGAAAATCTTCAACTGCAAAAAAGTTTTAAATAAAAAGAGGAATCCTTTAAATTTATGAAAAAGGACCAATGTTTTGAAATACTGCAAAGCTTCAGAGCTAGTAGTTTGTATTTCACAAGCTAACCATGTCTCTGTACTCAAATTTACAACCATATTTGCCTGTCTGATTTGCTGTTAAAATGAAGTTAATAAAAATACCACCCTGAAGGGAAATTCTAGCAAGACAAAATATTAGACCCTTTATATTGCCCTGCACGGGCCTCCTAAAGCACTGATATTTCTAATTACTTTCACCTAGGCTGACCTGATTCATTATCATTAGCTCAGAAAAGCGTGTGATGTCATCAGAGACTCTCAGGAGTAAGAGAACAAACAACCTTCACTAATGCATGTAATTTTTACAGACTCAGAGGACGCAGTACCAATAGTCTGCTCCAGTGCTGACAGTTCTAGGCCAGCCACAGTCTCCTTTGTGCTGCACCATGCATACAGTAGCAGACTGCCCCATGCTGCTATGGTGAGCCAGAAGATGCTTGCTCCCACAGTCATGACATGGGACAAGGCAGGTTGACTGGGTCCTCTGAGCTGTTGTATTGGACAAAGCCTATTCCCAGTACCTGGGGACATGGACTCACATATATTGTTGGATTTCTTCTTGGCACAGCAATACTTAAAGATACCAAATGAGAAAAAAGCTCCATTAGGCCAGATATTGTATGGACACAGCAGAAAGGATGGAGTGTACCCCAAACAGGCAGGCTAAAGGAGTTATTAATTTCTGTGTTTCATGACAGAGAACTGACATATAGCCTTGGAATTACCACTGCTGCCATAAACCTACCCTTTCAATGCATTTCTAAAGTGTGCTTCCCTTCCATCTCTGATGTACTAAGTGATTGAGTACATTTCACCTACCTCTCTGGTCAGCAATGCACCAGCTAAAGGAGTTGTTCTTACAGAGAGCAGGAGTTCTGCACCATGTCATAGACTTTTCTTTGATGACACTAAGACAATAACAAGCAAGAGACAGCACCATCAGACCATTGCCGATTCCACTTTGGTTGTTGGATCTATGCTCAGCAACCTGGCAATGCGGAGCAGAGACTTCTGACTAACTCCAGGAAGCATCATCCAACACAATTTATCACCTTAGGGCTAGCACTGTTGGAGTCAATCTCCACAGCAGGGCTAACAGCTATGCAAAAGAGGTAGACTCCAAGGAATTAATTTTCTCATGTGAGTTATTGTTCTAAAGAAACTCCTACTCTGCCGAGGACTTGAGATAAGAGCCAGAAGCACAATGACAGCTCCTCTCTTCTTCCCCAAGGGTGCCATGTCTGCATGCCCAGCACTCACACTGCTGTTTCTGCAATGAAAGCACAACTCTGGGTTGTCATTTGCCAGCAGCTGTCTTATATGGATATGCTTGGCTTGATCACTTGTACAGGCAGCCTAAGAATAGCTTCCTCTCTAACATCTGATTTCTCTTAAAGGATAAAAATAAACCCATCACAGCCTGGATATAAAAGAGCAAACTGCTGAACACTGCACTGCATGCATCTATGTTTAATGAAGGAAAATTTCACTTTACGAGGGGCACAAGTTATTTGTGTCAACCATATTTGGCCTCGAGGTGAATATCTAAGCTGCCACTTATTAGTCTTACAGTTAAAAGACTTTTCATATTCCAAAGCGCTCAAGTGCTCTGATCATCCTAGGCAGTTCAACTTTTATCATGACCCCAGTGGGCATTCAGCTCATGACTATTCAACTCTTCCAGCCAATGTCCAGGAAGGATGCAGGCACCATCATAGCCAGGATCATGCCCATTCACCTTTTTGGAGGCAGGCACACAGCTCTGGGCATGGGTTGTGCCATGCGCTTGACTTCAGCATCAAACAACAGACCTTGGCTGGTGATAGCTCAAGAGTCCTGGGGCCATATCGGGCAGCCTGAGAAAGGTGCTTTGCTTAAGCATACAAAGGTCATGACATTTTTGTTCAAGAGCAGTGTGGACAGACCAGTTTAGGTTTCCCAGTCTGAGTCCGTGCCCTGCCAGTAGACATGAGTAGTCACAATAATTAGCCCAGATGACTTGAACATAGGTTATATATAGCACGTGGTCCCTTTCCTTCTCCTCTCCCTATTTGCAGTCTGCATTCAATAAGCATTTCTCTCATATTGAATCCTCATAGGAAATCTGTGGTACATGGTACCACTTCTAAAACTTTTTTTTTTTTTCCTTTTCAGAAACAAACAAACAAAATATTCTAAAACCCAAAATCAATGGGAAATAAAATATGATCAGTATTTTGCCCAGGAAAAACTGAAGGATTTACTAACCAAGAAGGAAATATCAAAATCAAGATAACCTTTTTTTTTTTTTTTCCCCACACACAACAGACCTTTCTCTGCAGTGCCAGACCACCTGTCACCTTAATAAGATATTTCTCCTGATTCAAAAATAACACAGAGTGTGCTGAAGCCAGATATGAATTAGCATGTATGCTGAACAGTACAATTAAAGTCAAACCTTCAACCAGTTGCCTGGGGGCTCCAGCACAAAAATCTGAGAATTCAGGGCAGGGGATATCGGTGCCAGGCTCCTGACAAAATCTGGTCCTGCAATATGCTCTCTGGCAGAAATGATGACAGAAGTGGGAGAGAACCCTAAAGGACAACTGGCTGTGCAGGTCTGTGATGCAAAGTAGCCCAACATCAGTCCAAGCTGTAATGCTGTGACACAGGTGTGTAAATATATTTGTCCTCAGATTATAGGAGTGG
>NW_010323834.1:28046-34817 GCF_000700745.2 Antrostomus carolinensis | reverse complement strand
GGTCCTAACCCCTCCAATACCTTGCAATCAAGCTACATCTTGCCCCATCAAACCACAAGAAAGCCATGTCTAATCTTAACATCTCCTGAGGGTAAATATTCTACACATTTGCCAAAAACCTGTGATCAAAACCAACGAGACTGTCCGAGGGTGGGAGAAGGGAATTGTCACCATCTCCACTTCATGTCCAAGACACTAAACCACCAATGAGTGATTTGACAGATGTCACACAAAGGGTTTGCATCAACACCAGGACCTGGTGCACTCCTCCTGAATCTCAATCAACAAGAGGCTCTTGCCCCCCTTGAAATGTGTTATTTGGCAGCTGAGTTTAGATTTATTTTGTCTGGTAATTCCTCCTCCATTCTTTTTCTCTCTATCTCCTTAATTACATTTGATTTTTCTTCAGAAGAGAATTCTTTTCTATGGTCATACTTTTATGGGAATTTTAATGACTCACTTGGCATGACATTAATCACTGAAGATTTAAAGTGTCTTTAAATTGTATTTTCCTTCCTCTTGAATGCCAGCCACACATTTTTGTTTACAGTAAAATGCTAGGAAAAAAAAAATTCTTCAGCCTATTTTCCTTAGTGCTAATTGGGGGTTTATTACTGCTTCATTTGCTTACAATTGAATCAAACAAAAACTTCAATCCCTTTTTCATGGTGCTGCTAATTGAATTGAGTGGGTTATAATGATATTACTGTATATACATAAATGAACATTTTTTTAAATAAATAAATGAACATTAAAAGTATGCCTCTAAGGACTGAGACTAAGTAGTTGACAGCTACTTGATTACAACTATTCTTAAAGAGAATCATAGAATCATAGAATGGTTTGGGTTGGAAGGGACCTTAAAGATCTAGTTCCAACCATCCTGCCATGAGCAGAGACATCTTACATTAGACCAGGTTGCTCAAAACCTCATTCTGTGCTTGGGGTTGCCCTGACCCAGGTGCAGGACCTTGCACTTGGTCTTGTTGAACTTCATGAAGTTTGCATGGGCCCACCTCTCAAGCCTGTCAAGGTCCCTCTGTATGGCATCCCATCCCTCCAGAGTGTCAACTGAATCACTCAGCTTGGTGTCATCAGCAAACTTGCTGAGGGTGCACTCAATCCCACTGTCCATGTCACTGATAAGATGTTGAACAGTGCAGGACGCCACTCGTCACTGGTCTTCATTTGGACATTGAGCCATTGATCACAACTCTTTGAGTGTGACCATCCAGTCAATTCCTTATCTGCTGAGTTATCCATCCATCCAGTCAAGTCTCCAACTTAGAGAAAAGGATGTCATGTGGGACTGAGTCAAATGCCTTGCACAATTCCAGGTAGATAACACCAGTTGCTCTTCCCTTATCCACCAAGGCTGTAACCCTACCATAGAAGGCCACCAAACAGGCTTGATTTTCCCTTGGGGAAGCCATATTGGGTGTCACCAATCACCTCCTCATTTCCCATGTGCCTTAGCATAGTTTCCAGGAGGATCTGCTCCATGATCGTGCCTGAAAAAAATATGTACAGCTCATTTCTGCACTCAGATTAACATAGAAATCATTCAAAGACAGTACTTCTAGAAAGGTCAAAGGATGAGATTTTCCAGAGAATCAAGGAGGGTGAAGTGCCTATTTGCAAGGGCACTCTGTTGGGATTTTGGCACATAATTTCCATAAATCCCAGGGAACACTGCAGAGCTGGGTGCCTGCTGGATACAGCGCTGCATGTGACATTACAGCTGGCTGCTCTGAACAGCTACAGAAGGGACCTCAGGCTTTAGCTGACCAGTCCAACATTTCCCATTAGTTAAAAATTCCCATTAGTTAAAAATTCAGATTTGTTTTGTGAAAATTGCTATTTAAAACAACTAAGGCTGCCAAAAATCATTTGTTGCATTTGGTGATCATTTGTGGAGAGTGTTTTACATGGTTCTTATCAACGTAGCCCACAGAAAAAGCATCTTGTTTCCTGATCTACATCAACATTAACCATTGATGCAGAACTCCCAAGTTCCTCTCTAAAATCACAGAATCACAGAATCACAGAATGGTTGTGGTTGGAAGGGACCTCTGAAGGTCATCTAGTCCAGCTACCCTGCTCAAGCAGGGAATGTTGAGGGTTTTTTTTTCCATATTTCTTTTGATTAGTAAACTTCTTTCTTTCAGCTAATATATTTTTAAAGAAAACAATCTTTTCAAATTCACTGTGAATACTTTTGTGTCATTTAATCCGTACCTATCTCTAGAGTTGATCAGATTATATTACACAGCCACTTTAGAGCAGGCATCTGATAAAGACATCATACCCTTATGAGTGAGAAATTGTGTCCATGTTCAGCTTGTCATTTTGTATAGCACTTCTTGGAGTAAACCTATTTTGTTAACCATAAGCACACTGCAGCTATTTCATGGACAAGTAGTGCAAAATCTGCCCTCATATCATCTCCTTTTAACTGCCAGGAACTCCAGGAATTACAAGAGGAATATTTGATTTATATAAGCATACACATTTAAAAGAAGAGGAACCTGACACCTGAAGAAATGTCAAAAGATTAAAAAAAAATATCATTAATGGGTTGGAGAAAATGAATTGGAACTATTTATTTTCTATTTCTCATCATATAAGGATTAAAAACACCAACTGAAATGCTGAGGCAGTAGATTTAAAGCAAAAGAGTGAAGCTACTTTTTACGAAAGCTCATAATCAAACTGCCAATTTATTGACACAGGTTATAGCTGTACCTACAAGTGGAAAGCTGTCCATGTCAGGTGTACACACGTTTACTGAAGATACATGAATCTGTTAAGTACAATGGCCTTCGTTAAGTCTTTGACTCAGTCATGTTACTGACTGCTAGACACAGGGAGGTAAAGACTCCTTTGTAGTCACTATATTTGAGACACCTTTTTTCTGAGCTTCCATGGGGGCACAAACCAAGCAACATTTTGCTGTGGTGGTTCTTATGTGCACTCTCATGTAGTCTTTATCCTTAAACACAATAGATGAAGGGCACCCTCTTGAAGTTTATTTAAATGCAGAAGTTCTAGGTCAGTAGCTATTTAATCCTGGCCTCGGAGACATTAAGTATTGGGTTGCTGGCTGGTTTGGTTGTTCGGGTTTTTTTGTTGTTGTTATTTTTTCTTTGAATGATGTAGCATATTTGTCAAAATGTACCTTGAATATAAATGGGAAAAATTGTGTTAAATAAATTACAAGAGGATTAGCTTCATTGAGTCTGTTTGTAATTTACTACTAGAGCAAATCTATTGGTGACACTTTATATTTTACCAGAACAGCGACCTGAATAAGATGCAACACAGTACATTGAATTTTTATGTACTTACCTGTAGTTGCATAATAAAGCATGAGTTATGACATGAGTGTGCTTATGTACAGTAGTCAATAGTCATTCATGTCAACTTTAATAACATGCTGCGTAGAAAGATGCTGCCTGAGTGTTTTGAAAAATAAAGTATGTTTAACCCAATGTTCATATATTAAGCCCCTAGAAGCTTAACACTAACTTATTCGTAGCCCCTTTGCCTTGGGTATATATACTAATTGTCATTTAGTTATTGTGGGGCTGCTCATCATAAGTGTAGTACTGAAGGCATTAAGATTTTTTTTTATACCAACACTGAAACATTTATCTAAAAGCAATTAGGCACATCTATGTTTCAGAGCAGTTCTGAGAAGAAACACAGTTATGCCACAGCAAAAAGGCTGACACATCACTTGGTCCTGGTTTCATCCTATCTGACTGTAGGCACCTAAATATCTCTGCTTAGAGAGCAACTGTGCTGAGAGCCCTCTGTTGTCAGTGGTAAGGTCTGAAGGCAGCAGCTGGTTCACATCTCAACCAGACCGAATTGCCCATAGAAAGTGCATTGTTGTCCCTATTGACCAAGTATTGAAGACAGGGAAACTGGGGAGGAGTAGACCTGGGACCACTACCCCCTCAAGGCTTTGCTTCTAACTACATACAATATTTTCCCAAACCTACCCCTAGAAGAGACTGGTAGAAGACCAGATCTTACCCAGAGCAGAAGTCTTGTCTGGCCTTGAACCCCTCTCCAGGGCTTGGTTGTTGCAGTCAGTAGCATTAAAGGCTCCTGCTTCAGAGCACTATTAACCGGTCCAGCAACTGCTAATGAGCTGCCCTAATGAGGACTAGGTTCTCTTCATGAACTTCCACTGGACCATGTAGATATACCTTTAGTTAAGAGCTTGGATAATTAAGGAGAGCCAGGACAGCACTCCCCCTTTTTCCAATGTTTAGATAATTTCTGCAAGACAAAGGAGTAGGATCATCTGCATGAGCACACATGACTGTAAACCCATGGGCAGCAACTTTGCTCAGCACAAACATGATTTTTGCAAAGGGCTACCTTTCAAAGTAGAGTCAAGCTATTAAGATCCCCTGAACTCCTGCAAAAAAAGAAACTAATTTTGTATAAGTGAAAAAGACTTTCTGAGAAGGCCATAAGAATATCCCTTGTGGTAAAGGGCAAAACGAGGTATATTGACTGGGAGTAAGTTCAAACTGGAAATATAACACAAGGTCCAACGGTTCCATTGAGTATTCCAAGTAGTTAACTAGCATGCTGTCCAGCAGTAAAATAAAGCTATGCCTTTTTGACATTATGCATTGGGTTCAGCCATGTGTTAGGAGGATGAAATGAGGGAACCGCTGAGTAAGGGTCTATGTGATCATAACAGCCCCTCTTCTGGCCTTAGGTGGAATTCATTCCATTTAATGGCAAAACTCCTCATGACTTCAACAGGGCAAAGCTTTCATGCTGCAAATTTATTTCTCTGACCAGTCATGAGCCTTGACCAAAGCATAATCTTGTCTCCAGAGCCAATCAAGACAGAACACAGCTATGAGTAAGTGCTCAAGGGCAAAAATTTAATGTGTTTAAACAAGCAACACGTATAGCGAGGATGGATCCATCCCAGCTGCTGACATCTCTGTTGCTGTGTGCTTCTGTTCACCAAAGCATTGTGTTTATTCCTAAGCATGAAGAATGAGTCATACTATTGTCATATAACAAGGCACATACATAGCAAAGCCTTTGCATTGTTCCTGCCTACATTCAAGGTAATAGTTTCACCTGACAGACAAAAAAAATGCACAAAAAGCGTTTTTTGCACTTTTCTTCCAGCGATGTGAAATTGGGGTTGTACAAAGCCAAAGCACAGAGATGGTGGCACAGGTGTTGCTGACAGGAGGTCTCAGGTACCAGCTGAGCAACACGTGTGGTATCATTTTGAAGAAAAGATGCTCTCTCATTTATTTTCACCTCCCTTTACTGAGGCTAAATGGCTTGATTTTCAAAGGATTTGAGCCTCCTGGCTCCCACTGACTTCATCTGGAATGACAACTGTGTCTCACTTCTGGGGCCAGGTAGTCACTTCACCAGGCTACAAAACTAACTTCAGACACCTCACTACACAGACTCTTTCCTTAGTCTCTCTTCAAATGAAAATATGAGTCCATAACTCCTTAGTGAGCTCCTTTGTTTCCCATAACTGATGCAAAATTAACCTGGGCATTAATCAGCCCAGACTCACTGTTAGAGAGACCATCATAAACTCCCTCTGAATATTTGTTCCCTCCAGTATGCAGGTCCAAAAGAGTAAGCTGACCTTTTGCTAAATCCTCTGGCCCAGTCAGAGGACCTGGGCATGGTTCCTGGCCTTGTTATAGACATTTGGTGTGACCCGGAGTAAATAATAGTGGACAGATATGTCTTGCCAGTTAATTTGATTTTTATTTGGTAACGACTGTGTAAAAACACAGTTTATTCAGACATAAGGATCTGCTTGGAACCATTGCAGATGGTTGGCAGTGTGTGGTGCCAGCACCACTGGGCATCTCCTTTTTTTTAAATTATTTTTTTGGTTGTAACTCATAGCAGAAATTCATAGCCTTGCAAGTTCCCAGGTACCAGACACCTGCACGCAGACATAGCTGCCTTCGTTTCTTTAATCACACAGTAGCCAGAGAATAGTTCCTCCCATGGTGCACTTTAAATGGTATATCAGGTTCAATGTGATTTCATCAAGTCCTTCTGCTAAATATTACTTCCAGAAAAACATTCCCCAGCACCTCCTAGACCAAAACGGAGATGCCATTAATGTAATCAAAACTGTAACCATCAGCTCACTGCAGTTTAGGGACTTGTCACATTAAGCAACACAAAGCAGATAGATTAGGTGCTATGTTTAAATACAAGAAGCTTTATATGAGTACAAGAAAATCATTAGTAGCCAAGGCAACTAATTGTGATGGAACTTTTTTTTTTCATAACAAATACCAAAATAAGCTAAAAAAGGAAAGAGACAAGAAAACCCACCCCAAAACCACAAAGTGCATGATTTAGTAAAAGATACTCTTCTGATTGTACTTGTAGTGTCACATCTTTCTATGTGATCTCATTTAGGTTCCTGCTCTGGCAGGGGGTTTGGGCTCAATGATCTTTCGAGGTCCCTTCCAATCCCTAACATTCTGTGATTCTGTGATGTCAAGCTACACACAGAAACACAAGTAACTGATAAGAAATGTAAGGACGTATGAACAGCACATAGTTCATGACAAGGGCCTGGCCAGCAGTGGCAGGACAGACACACAGGCTGTAATGGCTGTGAATTCAGCTCATTCCCTGCAAACCACCAACCTGGGTCCCACCAGTTCCCCAGTGTGGGGAGTTCATCTGCATAGAAAATTATGTCCATTATAGTAGATACCTAAAGAACAGTAAGAG
>NW_010323834.1:0-27712 GCF_000700745.2 Antrostomus carolinensis | reverse complement strand
AATGTATAACCTGTTCGCTTAACACTCTGACAGTCTTTGTTTCTTTTCAGCTCAAGGATTGCCTCTTTTTGACCCTTCACTTCCCTTTCCCTTTCATCTTTTTCCTTCTCTTCTCTTCTCTTCTCTTCTCTTCTCTTCTCTTCTCTTCTCTTCTCTTCTCTTCTCTTCTCTTCTCTTCTCTTCTCTTCTCAATTTCCCAGATATTTTCCCCTTGAGCCCATGCAAAATCCCACCCAAGTGCTCCTTGCAGGGAAGTCATCAGATCTCCTGTCCTTCCATGAAGAATCAATTCCTCTCAATTTTACTGTCTCCTACTATCCTCACCTGATGGCCCTTGTTCTTGCATGGGAAGAGGTGGTGAGAAGTCAATGCCTCTGTTATGTATAACAAATATTCTGCACTTTCATACATTTAAACCACGCATTGAGAATACACAAGTGTGAATAGGATTAACACATGGCTGATGTAAAGGAGGTTATAGTGCACATTGCACAGAGACACAAAACCATTAGCAATTACTCATGGCCCTTAGCAAGGTACAGGCATGATATGTCAGCTCTGAATCAGAGCAAGGTGCCAAATGACTGCGTGACAGGAAGGATGGTTTGCACCTCTAAACAGGTTGTGCTTCTGTGCAATTAACATTCAAATGGGATAACACATGGTTAGGAGAGTGGGGTGGAGGGTTTGTGGTACTGGGGAGGGGATGCATTCAGAAACCCAGGGACTTGCTGCCAAACTTATGGCTCATACTCCACTGTAACTGTGTGGAGTCTTATTGGGCTAATAAGTCTCTTGGGTTTGAATGGAAATATCTCCCAAAAGTCTTGCACCAAGGAGCCAAGAGCACAATATCACATTTTATTAGACAAGTGACAGTGTCTGGCTTTTTATTGGCAGCCCCATGTGTACACAAGGACAACAGTGTCCCAGTATTAAACAGTAAAAAATTCTCCACAAATTCTGCTCTTCAGTTCCCTCAGAGGTTACCTGCCTTGACCTATTTTCTTCTCCTCAACAGACTGTAAGCTCTGCTGCTGCTCAAGATGGGGATCTGATATGAAACACTTGTGAACAATGTGAAT
Source organism: Antrostomus carolinensis (assembly GCF_000700745.2). Lineage (NCBI taxonomy): Eukaryota > Metazoa > Chordata > Aves > Caprimulgiformes > Caprimulgidae > Antrostomus > Antrostomus carolinensis. Next base: position 26,627 of record NW_010323834.1, on the reverse strand, counting down.
GCTTGAAGTAATCTATTTTTTTTTTTTTCTAAAAATGCCTGCTCACAGACCCAGTTGCAACCATAGCTGAGAGTATAAGGATTCCTCAAAATCAAAAACAGCACAGGAAATGTCACTCCTGTTTGGAACCATCAGAAAGGGGTCCATTTTGCTGTGGGAAACAGGGTACGAAGCCTCAGCTTACTGAACTCATGTTGCCCACCCTTTACAGCTTAAAAGAAGGAGAAAACTGCTTTATCGGTGATTATTGTCCTTTCAGACCCCAATCCCAGCTTTCACTTACCTGCTCTTGCCTTCCCATATAACATTTCCTTTTATCCCTCCATTTCTGGTATAAACATGTGTTTCTTCAAATTTGGTGAAGACAGCTGTACATAGTATTTTCAGACACCATTTTACCACTGTTTTAAGTGATAGGGTTAATATTTGGCTATGGTGAATTAAAAAAAACCTCTAACTAATATGTCTTACCATATGTTTACCTTCCCATGGCCACACCAGACTGCTGGACAGTATCCCAGCCTCATTAGCCCAAGCCTTTCTCCCCTCAACAGGCACTCTTCCTGTCCAATTCTTTCTTTTCTTGCTTCGACCTCTCACTTTTTCTCATTAAAATCTATACTGTATCTATAAATTCAGCTCCAAACATGAACCTGTAGCAAACAATCCACACTTGAAGTAAGTGCATTTCTATATTTAGCAACCAATGCTTGTGTTGTGCTGCCACAGTGTCTTTTTAAAGATATGCACCTTCAAAGAGGTTTTCACAGAGCCACTGAACTAGAAAGTATTGAAGAGAGTTTGTCTACAATTCAGAATTGTTAAGCTTATAACTCTTAGGCTTATAGCTGGAGGCAGAGCAGAGGGACATTTGCATGGTTAGCTCTGTTTCCTTTCTTCCTAGAAATTGAAGAGAAGGAACACGGGGTGAAAAATTAATGCCAGAGCTAAAAAAAACCACATCGTCTGCCTGTAATAGCAGACTCTCTCTTCCCATATAACTTTGTTCAAACAAACCACATTGCACATCCATTGCAGTGACTGATAGCTTAACACCCCTGTCTGAGTCTTTTTTTTCCCGGAATAGATGTGAGTAGCCATATCCATCCTACTTTTAGAAATATAACTGCATTCATTTGCATTCTGCCTACCTAAAACTGCCCATGCCACTTCTAATGAAGATCTCACCTCCCCTCCTGATTGATTGTGCTGGTAGTGCTAAATGAGCCCAACCCAACTCTTTCAGGAGAATCTATAGGTGTTGGAAGAAGAAGTCTTCTTAATCCAGGCACTGGACAGGACGCTGTTCGCTTCTGTACAACCAGGGGTCTAAATCCTGCCCTTCACAGTTTATTAATTTCAATATGGTTTATTGATTTTTTGGTCATCCGTGGGGTGGGGTCTGTGAAGATATCTCATCTGATGCAAGTCCATGGAATTCTGGTTTCACTTTTCTGCAGAATATTTACAGGACTCTTCTAAACCAATATTAAAAATGCATGACTGTCTCAGCACTCTCCACATTGCATAAAATGGAGGAAGAAAGTGAGAATTATAAATATTGCGAATTCTAGAGAAAAGCATTTTGCAGCAGTTTTCAGTTCTCTGGTGATTTTAATGTGGATAAACATATGTATCCTTCCAATTATTTGCATAATGGTCATATGTGTGGGGCACGAAGAACAGAAGCCGACCATCTAGATGCTCTGCAACTTAAATCATTATATACTTATTAATTAACAGTATGTTGAAGAGAACAAAAAAAAAATCAAGCAAACATTCTCTGAGAGTTCTCTTAGACATTGGTTCTTTCAGTATCAGTTACATTTTAATTTTTCTAATTTTATTCTGCCATTTGATAACTGCACCATTTTTTATTCCTCTGTCCTTTGTCACCCCAAAGGTGTCTGGATTTGAGCAGAATAAAGATATTTTTAAGTCTCTCAAACCCCAGCGAAGTGTCTTCTTTGATTAAGTGGCCACGGATGTCAATGAGACCTTTGCCTGGGTAAGGATTTCATGGGCATCCCAGGATTTGGTTTACAGTTGGAAAGGCACTCCAGGGGCCTTGCAGAAAAGAAGAACTGCAACTGCAAAGCCAGAGTTATTGGCTCAAACATCTTTTTCTCAAGGTAAAGTGTTTTCCCTGAGCTTTGGAGAGTTTTCAGGTTTCTCTGTCTCATTTTTATTTTTTGCCATCATTAAGGTAGGGAACTTACCACTGATGGTGCAGCAGCAACATGGGGCTGTCTGGGTTAACAATGAGAATTAAGTTGTCAGGAGTAGCCTTCTCCCAGAAGGAGAATGGTGTATTTTGGGGGGTAGATGCCAGGAAACCAACCCAGCTATGCTGATATCCCAGCCCATTTCCAGTTGCTTGTCAGAGGTGATGGATCATTCCAGTGGCAATGGAGGGCAGAGACACACCAGCTGGGTAAATTGCATGGTGCTTGCTTTAATGAAGTTCTGTTAGGACTCAAGTATTTTTCACTATCATGTCCTGTTTTGAGATGTAACTTGGTGGACAGAGAAGACATGAAGGATTTTCTCTGTTGTCATACAGATGATTTGTGACTCTTTCCTCTCAAAAGCTAGACTTGACCCCTAAAACAGAGAGAATATTAAGCTTGATGGGCAAATGCTCTAAACTGTCATGTCATGTTGTTCCAAGATAAGAATTTGCTAGTACTTTCAAGCGCAGAAACATCTGCAGAAGTGGGTGGAAGAGAAGTGCTTTGGATGCACAGATAATTATTGTGATTGTTACATGATAGATGAGGTTATTTTCACAGTTCTGTGCGCGCAGTTCATAATGACTCTGCCCCTATGAAGCGATGCGACATCCAGACACTGCAAATAAAAGGAAAGACCATTGCTGCCTGACTGTCAGCCAAAAGATTCAATGGCCTTTTCACTCCAGAGAAGAAAATAAGGGATTGTTTATTCAATATTAATTCCTTTTTAAGATAAGGCCTGTAAAAGATAAGGATCAAGACCTACAGTTCCTGGTTATAAGACAGAGTAAGTGTGGGATAGGATTTAGGAGCCTACACACCTTTGTGATCCCAGTGTGTCACTCTTCATATTAGTCCATCTCTACACGTCAGTCCATACACACTTCAATTACAAGGATTTTTTTTTTCTTTTTTCCAGACCTGTTTTGATTTGGATGTTTAATCTCAAATACTTTAAAAAGTGATTTGACAACAATATAAAATATTTTAATTGATTTGATGCTAAATGGAAGGACACAAACATGCAGTGTTGTCCAAATCCATAACAAGAGAGGAAAAGACTGGGAGATTTTTTTTTTCCCTCATATATATCAACATTTTGAATTCATTGTCCTTGACTTTGTTAAAACACTTTTTATATTCCATTCCCTTACTTTTATGCTTGGAATGAGGCCATATTTCTGAAATTCATGTAGACAAAGTTATTGAGTATACTCAGTGTGAGTAGAGAGCATAATAGCAAACTATAAAAGTAGAAGGTCTGTTTATATGAGTTATGCCACTGTATGCATTCTGGAGGATACTACCAGCTCTAGAGTATATTACACTGCTAAATGTACTTGGGTCTGCTCAAGGTTATAGAGTGCTTGTTCTCCTCCATCTTGTGTTAGTGCTCCGTTGAGCTGGGTAGTGGTTGTCCTACTCTTAGAGAAAGGGAATATAGCTTTTCAGAGAATGGGGTTTAATGCACAAATGTGCCAGCACACCATTTAAAACATACATAGAATTGAGTATGAATTCATTTGGCTTACAACATGGATTTACCAAAGGCAAATCAAGTCAGATTAATCTGATCACCTGCTACAACAAAATAATATTTTTCTGTTGACGTAGGGACCTGGACTTCAGCAAAGTGTTCAACACTGCATCCCACAGTCTCCACCTAGACGGATCAGCAAAATACAGACTGGATGGTTGGTCTGAAAGATGGGCAGGAAATTTTCTAACAGGCTGCACTCAGAGGATGGTGATTGATGGTTTTTACTCAGGCTCACAGCCTGTCACAAGTGGGGTCCCCCAGGAATCTATAGTGGGTCCCACACTGTTCAACACCTCCATAGATAATCTGGGTTATGGGGTTAAAAGCACCCTCACCAACTTGTTGATGACACTAAATTGGATAGTGAGGAGGACACAAAAGTTGGACTCGATGATCCTTGTAGGTCTCTTCCAACTCACAACATTCTATGATTCTATGAAAATAAACACAAACCTTTTATGGGACTTCAAGAAAATAACTTCTCCCTTGTTTCTTCACTAAGCCTAGCAGACTTTGCCTGGTACTGTATATTGCTGTAGCATCCAGTTCCACCTTCAAGTAGATTTTTTAGACGCTTTTGTAATACAATATTTTATAGCACAATATCACTTGATGACCTTTCTTGTACTCTGAACAACTCTGACTCCTTCCCCAGTTTGTGCAAATCCTCTATTTGCCGTTATGCAGCAGAGGAAAGAGTTGATTCAGTGTCTAGCAGAGGATGTTCATCCGTTCAGCACAATGGCGCTGCCTCAGCATAACTGACTGTGCCATAAGTACTGCGATATACATTATCTTTATCTTATTGAAGGCATATTGCTGGGCGGTGGCTGCTGATGTCTAACGTGAGACTTGAAAACATTATCCACTTATTTCGCACGGATATTACTGCAATTCTTCATGGGACTATTTGTTGATGTCGACCACAATCGTATCAGTTTACAGCCTCTGGGAAGCATTTTCAGCATACCTTGTGAATCATGAACATTTTCCAGTTATTCCTGGAGAGAAATCTTTCAGATTTGAAAAACTTTCATATATTTCTTCCTGTAAGAGGATGTAAGGCATCGTTGTTTAATGCACCAGGATGGATCAAGGATCCTGGTGCAGTTCTGGCTTTGCCAAGGTGTAATTGCCACTGAATTTTGGTTATTTCCACCGCTTTGAACAAACAACACAAAGAAACAGCTCATTTATGATTGATTGTGGTTCAGATCTGCCTTTACACAAAATAACAGAGAGAAAGAACAGGTTTATATCACATTCAGCCTTGTCTCTTTCCTCTTAAGGTCCAGAAGAACAAGATTTTTTGTTTTCTCCCACTGGTATTGCTTAGGAACTCCCTGAAATTTAGAATAACAGAAATATATTTGAAGTTAAAAGTTAACACACATTCAGTTAGGATGTCCTTGAATGTATAGTTCCCAGTTCTCAGCCTGTGCCCACCAGTTTGCACCATAAGTGCAAAATTGCCTCCTCCACTTTGGAAATGTAGTGCTTGGAATTAACTAAAGGCTAGATATAAGGAATTTGTCTAGGAAGACTAATATGATTTAAGTTCTTGTCCTGTTTATATTCAGATATGAATAAATCATAAATTTCTTAGCAAAATAAATCCTAAATGGAAGCACAATCTGCCTCCTTAAATCTATGCTCATCTTTTCAGATCAGAGGAAAATCTGCCTGCAGAAAACTTTGCCTGAAACCTGCATGGCTCAAAATCTCTTACTTGCTATGCACCTCATGCACAGAATTGCCATCTGCTGAGAAGTACAAGGAGCACAGATTGTATCTGTTTTTAAATTGTTTGATATCGCTTGCATTGTTCAAAAAGATTTTATGGCATGTCCTTTTGCTCTGGTAATGATTTGTTGTTCTATTGCGTTTCATTAAGCTATTATTTGTAAAGTGTTTTGTGATGCATTGCGTGAAAGCTGCTATATAAGCAATTTTATGGGCTGGAATGACAATTCAGGTATCAACAGGCTAGGATTAATGATGCTAATTATTCAATAAAATCGTTCCTTCTTTAAGTCTTTTGTTTAGAGGGAGGGGTGAATTAAAATGAGTGAGTGGATGTTGTATACAATTTTTTTTTCCTGCTGATGGAAGATACAAGAGGAGATCGAAGAACATGAAAAATAACTCCAAATATTATCTATTGGAATGTGGCTACTATATGTCATGTAAATTACTCCATAAAATAGGACTGTACAAGCTACAGAACAAAACTAATAACACATCAAATAATCCATTTTCCAAATATGGAAAAAAGGTAAAAAATGCATCATTTATCATCTTTAACACCAACTCTAACCTACAACAGGCTTACTGAAGTGGACTGTGCTATTCTGAAATTTTCAGTAGGAGGCACATGTCTACTGAACTTCCTCCATTCAGAGGAATCTGCTGGAAGAAGTGTTAGTGCAGCAAAGAAAATATAGATGCTGGGTTAAAAATGTTCAAGAGGTTTCCTGTGTCTGGGACAAGGAAAGTTTCTCCAGGACCAATAGGACATTTTAATGCATAATCCTAAATAATCCTTGTTTATCCTGCTTCATGGACTTGATCATTTTGGTTTGGCTTCTGTAACACCTGCCAGTTAGTCCAGATTTTAAGTCTCTTCTGGGAGCTTCAGTACTGAGCAAGCGATGACTTACTGGCCTAAGCATGGTACCTCCATGTTAAGTAAAATCTGTAGTCAGTGTGAGTATCGAATGTTACTCAAATGTAAGGTGAAGTATGTTTTTTTCACTTCTGCTTTGTTTTGGGGTAAAGGATGCTCCAACCCAAATGTGCTGTTGTTCATCACTGATGGTAGAAGACTCAATCAAACCATCTCTTCCTAGAGAACATGATTTTACAATGTTTATTAATAACTGATGTATTAGTTTGTTTCATTGGCTTTCTCTGTGTAATTACAGGTCCTCTTGTTTCATAAAAAAAGAGTGGTCATTTGTCCACACATTCCTGACAGGGCAAATTGCCTCCACTCACCACATAAGAAAAAACTTACAAGATTAGGACTAAAATAAACAACCCTTCAGTAGCACTGGAATATTTTTTTACCAGTCTACATGCTTTTTGCCCTATGATTTCCCCTAAGAATCTTGATACTCACCAACTTCTTGTCAGAGGAGCTCATGCACCTTTCAATGTAGAAAGAAAGTACACATTGAAAACTTTTTCACTGTGAGGGCAGTCAAACACTGGAACAGGTTTCCTAGGGAGGTTGTGGAGCCTTCATCCCTGGAGGTGTTCAAAACTCAAACAGACATAGTCCTGGGCAAACTACTGTACCTAACTCTGCTCTAGTAGGGAAGCTCGCCTAGAAGACATCAAGAGGTCACTTCCAATCTCAACCATTCTGTGATTCTGTGAAATATCTCTTGAAGTATCATAGTCTTCAGTGACCTGAAATCAACGATGGGCTGTGGGATGACCAGGATTCTCACAGGTCAGACATTTTGATTACCTAATGATGTGGTTCTAGGTAGCTAAGCACTACACAGATGCTCATTTAGCCCTCTGCCCAGTGGGATGGGGGACTAAATCGGAAGGCTGAAAGTGTGAAAACTCATGGGTTGACATAAAGACACTTAAATGTAAATACATAATTTTAAAAAGGGAGGGAACAAAAAAGAAAACAACAAAGAGGAAAACAATTACAAAACAAACAAAAAAGAAAATCAAGTGATGCAAAAAACTTGAATTGCTCGCCACCAACCAACTGGTGCCCAGCCAATCACTTAGCAAAGGCAGCCCTGGCTGACTTCAACTCACACCCAGTTTTATTGCTGAGAACAATATTATATGGTATGGGGTATCCCTTCAGTCAGCTGGGGTCAGTTGTCTCAGCTGTATCTCCTCCCAAATCCTTGTTCACCCGCAGCCTTCACACTGGTGGGGCAATGTGAGGAGCAGAAAAAGCTTCGATGCTGCGTAGGCACTCCTCAGCAACAACTGAAATAACAGTGTACTATCAGCAATATTTTCATCACAAACCCAAAACATAGTCACAAGCTACTATGAAGAAAATTAGCTCTATTCCTGCCAAAACCAGTAGAATAATACAGATTTCTTTAAACATTTAGATGACATGAATTTTTGATCCCAATGTTTGGCACTTCAATTTAAAAGGACTTGACAGGAGAATTAATTTATTTTTTTCCTCATTTTCAGCCTGGAATGAGTTCTAGATATGTTGTTTCTTTACATGGGAAAGTAAGCATGGCTCCCATGCTGAATCGACAACCTCTTTCGAGTTCCCATTCCCCTAAGGTGGGATTTTCCCCATGACGGTCTATTTTAAGGTGGATTAATCTTCTCTATGCCAAGATAAAGGACAAAAAAAAAATCAGAAACAAGTGGAACTCCTTATTCCTGCTAGTGCTTTACCCCATCCCACTAAGGTCCTCTAAAGAAGGGAAATGTCTGCACAGAAGGTCCTAGTGGCACTGATTGCTGTACCATGTCCCAGACCTCCACTAGGATTAGACAGGTGGAGAAAAACATGAAACTGTCTCCCTGTCAGAATACAGACTATGGCTGTACAAAGTCAAAAACTGTAAGTAAAGTGTCTTCTTAAGGCTTTATTTGTTATCTGTGTTTACTAGATTTGGGGAGACAGATCAGGGAGTTAAGGATGAACTTTTTCCACATCAGCCTGATTTCACTCATAGTTTCCCTCTCTCCTGTTAGGTTCCCTAGGCAGTGTCTGATACACCTGGAGATTTTTCTTTACTGCTAACTGCAACTAGGAGCGTTAGCCTGCAGGAAATATCAATCTTCTTCACCTAAGAAAAAGCTTTCAGCAGAGACATATGTTTCCATACAGCCTGACTTCCAGCTTTGCCTGTTGCTTACCACCTGCTTCCTAAGTATGCAGAAGAGTGTCTGTATTTCAGTGCTGAGAACACCGTAAGAATGATTTATTCACATTGCTGTGCTGATTAAATCCTAGACAAAACAGAACAACTTGTAGAGCTGACAAATCCAGTAAGAACACAAAGTGAAACCCCTGCTTCTTTTCTGTAGGCTTCAGATGGGAAGAGAAGATGCTGCTTCATAAGGTAACCAATCTAAAGCATGACCTCTATGTCTGTGAAGTTCCATGATTCTTGCCTCCTACTAAAAAACAGTCATAGTTGATCTGAGGAAGGTACATGCACTAATGGTTAATTGCCAGCCCTGCTCTCTCCAGCAGCTGTGTGCTCGACTTAGGTATCTCTGAAGCATTGCTGCTCTTTGGAAACCAAGGCAAGTCATGTCTTGTGGCTGCAGGGCCATGGACCAAAGTATGACCTGGTTACTAATACAACCAGATAATTATTCCCTGATGGTTAGTGTGTATTCATTATAATGTGTATCTAATGCAAATTATTCATTTTAATTGTGTTCTCCTCTCCCTACGCGCACTTAACTCCCATTGACAGGGAGATCAGAACAGACCCCCTCCGCTTTCACTTATTAGCAAGTGTTACAAGGATTATTCTGGTCGAGGAAGGTTTTGGGTGTTCTGTGATGATGTGTCTGACTCATCCCCTATTGTAGCAAGTAGGGAGGGTTATTTTCACAGTGTTAATATGAAAAAGCATGTGGAAAGTGTAATGCTTCAAAGAGGTGCCTTCTGTGGAAAGTCATTGCTAATTAGGTAGTATGTGGGTGTCATCTGGGTCTCTCTAAACTATAGGTCATGCCAATATTTGAATCCTCTGAAGATTTTAGCATAATTAGGGGGAAGTAATTAGCATTTCACCTTTCATGGGGAAATTGTGATTAACTATGAAGTAACCTTTTTTAATGATTTTCAGGTTTTCTAGAACTGCTAAGTTCCTTGCTGCTTTCAAAGCTGTGTGCTTAACGACAATGAGAGGGCATGTGGGAATCTTATTGACTATCAAAAAGGATCTCCATCTCTCTGATCCAGACAATTACTGTCATCACCTCTTTATACTGAAGCACTGTCTTTACCCACCTGAGATCTGGACCATATTGTGCTAAAATCTGCATCTCAATACAGAAAGACACATGCCCTGTCTAACCTAAACAAAACTGGGAAGGAAATCCGAAGTGTTAACTATTTTGTAAAGAGTCACTTCACATAATAAAGTAGACTCAGGACTATAGGACTGAAGCTCTCAGGCTGACACTACTGCTTCTCCTGGACATAAATGTCAAGAATATCTTACCCTCTTCCCAGTGGGTTTTAGAGAGGTGAATGCCAGGATGTCACACCACTTCTTTCTGATGGAGACACCCAGTCCACACAGAGGTGGTGAGTACAGCAGGAGACAGGTATATGAGCAAACTCTAAACCAGATAACTTAAGTGCTAATTACAGCATAGTCATAACACAATCCCCCTGGGACTCTGGAGACAGCTTGTGCTAAGCTCCTTGATGCTATTTAATTAAAAGGTGTTTCAGGTATGTGCCTGAGAGCTGAAGCCACATCTTTGATTGACATAAATCCTTACCCATAATATGAAGCATTTCTGCTCCTGCTATTGATCTGTTATGTGCAATATGAACCAGCCTCAGATGAGATGTTCTTTGACTCTGCTACTCCCTTGCAGCAGTATCTATCCCTGTGATTGTGTTATAGCCATTGCTGTCTTGTGATCAGCTATGGAATTCATGTCTGGAATAAAAATTCCCTAAATTTGGCAATTTTTCTTTTCCTGTGGGAAGAGTACAGAGTCAGATCATTGTCACAGAGGAACAAAGTCTTCCTTTTTGCCCTCCACTCAAATAGACAGAAGTTTAACCTCCAAGAATAGCTGTCAAGCCATGCAAGAGAATGCATCTAAGATCCAGACAAGAGGCCAGGACTCTCTGATCTCACTGATAGACCCTAAAATATTAATTCCATTAGAGCCACAGGACCAAATCTCCCTACATCTTAAGTGGGGTTCCTATAACATTGTTGAGAGTATCTGAACATATGCCATGGTAAGGAGCTCCTCCTGGAGCTCCAAAGCATTGTTGTGGTGTTGGGGATCCTGCATAGTGGACCTATGTAGCATAACCCTGGCATCCTAAAGGGATAGAGAATTTTATCTTCTGATTTTATGTGTAAAGCTGATAGACTCCCAAAATTTATACTTATCTCAAAGTAGGATGTGATCTGTTAGTTTAGATCATTCTGCAAGAAAATGGCACTGCCCTGTCCATGCTATATCATGGTTTTCTCTTCTCAGCTACAGGTAGAGCAAGTAAATAATCCTCAAGTGTCACATTTTCATCACAAACCTGTGCAACCTGGTTCCCAAAAGCCTTTGGTGGAATGGTGTTAAATAGGGCAGAACACAGCCTCAGTATTTCTGATTCCCTGATGTCTTTGCTGCTTTTCTGGCTGACTATCAGATGTCATCTTAGGAGCACTCCAAGACACTTTGCTGTGGCATTTTGACTGCTGCCAGCCAGCAAAGTAAGACATGCCCTGAATCACAGTGGGGACCTACAGTCACCTCCTGTCCAACTCTTTCTGTAGGTACTGTGGACCATATGTTACCATTGGCAGGTTGCAACCAGCAACACTAAACATAGGAGCTGGCAGTGCTCTTCCTATTCTTCTGAAGCACCAGAGATATGAGAGGAGTTGCCAGTCATTGACAAGCAGGAGGTTCGGCCAAGAGCCATCTGTCCACACTTACTTTCTGCCGCTGCTGTTGCTGATGCCCAGCAAGTTCCTGCAAGCCTGAAGAGTGAGCTGCATTTGGCCTCATGTAAAAAACTGATGCTGAGAGGGAAACGTGACAGCAAACCTGTAACTTTCACCTTTAAAAAAGATGTACGCATGCGACAGGAAATTAGGGGAAAGAGGAAGAACAGCATGACCACCTACCTTGCTGGAACAGAATGGTGTGTCACCATATGTGCATGCTTCAGGGCCTCGGGGATACTGTGCTTGGAAGAGAGGCGACATCTTCATCCAACAAATTAATAATAGCGGTGCAAATAAAGACTGTGGTTTAATTACTCGCATTAAAAGCTCAGCAGAGAAGGCTGAGTGGTGAAGGTGACGTGACAGATTCTGCTAGCTTACCTAGTTTAGATATGACATTGTCTAAAACAAACACATCATTAGACTTCACATCTATGTGAATATACACCCATGTGTATATCACAGACTGGGATAATGCTGTGGGAAACTTGCAGGTTATGTTTGGGAGCAGCAGACAGTTCCCAAACACTAAATCCCCCTTGAAGATAGATGGTCCATGATGGCAGGACAAACCAAATCACTCCCAAACGTCAGAGAAGCAGACAGTGACTGTAGACACTCACAGAGGTGTCTGCAGCCCAGGCCATCTCCATGGAACATCCTTCCAGAATCCATCTTCTTTCTCTCTGCTTAAAGCTTCTTTGTGTTTATGAGGAAGCTTCTGAACCATATGGGAGCAAAAGTGGGATATTGGGACCAAACTGGCTGTAATTGTTGCCCAGGGACACTAGATGGAGAAACGCCTTTAGGGATAGAGAGTAGGGGAGGGGCTGTGTCACCAGTCTTACAGGAAAAAACAGAGGGAGTAAGTGCCCTCAGCTCGCTGTTATTGATGCTGTTGGCTTTAAGTTTTGCTTAAAAGCTTTCTGTTTTCAGATCCCATTACAGCTCTATACAGGCCATTAGTTAATTAAGTTATGCCACCAGAGTCTGTCAAAGCTTGGATACGTTGTTACTTACTGCCAGCTCTCTCAGGCTCCCTCTCACCTCCTTCCCCTTTGTCCCTCACCACTGGCAGATTTGGAAAATACAGTGAAAACAAACCCTGAGTGGATCAAAAAACCTGTTTTATCCTTGATGAGGTTGAGCCAACACAGCTTTCCTGTTCTGAGTACATCAAATCACTATTTCTGAACAACTGTGGAACCCACAGCTTTCAGATACCAAAAGCATCTTTAGAAGCCATTACTTTATTTTTGTCCCCTCAAGTATTCCTCTGCCTCCCCCATGACACACCTCCTAGGAGTAGGAGTTTACCTACAAGAGAAACCATCAATGTGGAGCAGCTAAGCCATTTGTGCCTTGTAGAGAAAGGCATTTTATGTCCTCCAAGACACACAGAGAAAGAAACAAACTGTCAAAGCAAAAAAAAACTTACTACCCCCGCTTATTTTTGCCCCAACACGTGTGCCAACACCAATGGTTTCTGCTGGGAAACAACCTCCTATGGTGCCCGTAGCCATAAATTCTTGCTTGAGCTCTGGAGTGTCTCATGGTGTCTGAGTTAGCAGAGCTCACAATAACAAAAAATTGAAATAATGGACCCATGCTGACTCTGAATCTAATAAACAGAGCATTTTAACATAGTATCATACTAATATAGTTCTCAAGACCTTTATCATATCTGTGTTCAACACTCTACTGTGAGGTTGCACCAGCATGACTCTACACTTCATTTCTGTACATCACACTGCCTAGCCACATATCAGTTTTATGGCCCTAACCTGCTAATTGCTGATGCTATAGATCATCTTATCTTACTGTTTCCCCCAGTGAGAGTCTGTTAATTAAAATTACAGTGTGGAAGATAACTATCTTTATGAATAGATATCTATATGTAAAACATGCAGATGGTACTGGAGGTCTCTGAACACTCTGGATGTATCCCTCAAAAGAAGGGAGTCAAAATGCTATGATGCACTTGTTGCTATGTGGGTAAGTGTGACAGGCTGGAGGCCCAAGGCTTGGATAAAGAAATTAGGAGTGATTATCACAATGAACTGCACTCAAACAGTTGTTTTTCTGGGAAGTCAGATGGGGAGGGTTATTAATATCAAATCAGTCTTTGAACAAGTTGCTTTGTGCAAGTAACAGTTAAAGAATCACAGAATCACAGAATGGTCAGGGTTGGAAGGGAGCTCTGGAGACCATCTAGTCCAATCCCCCTGCCAAAGCAGGTTCTCCCAGAGCAAGTTTAACGGCACTGCATCCAGGTGGGTTTTGAACATCTCCAGAGATGGAGACTCCACAACCTCTCTGGGCAGCCTGTCCCAGGGCTCTGGCACCCTCACAGTAAAGAAGTTTTTCCTCGTGTTTAAGCAGAATATCCTGTGTTCCAGCTTGTGCCCATTACCCCTTGTTACTACAGAAATTAATGGAATCAATGCAAATTATGAATCTTATACCTGGCATAGGCAAAATTTGACTTTTAGTGTCAAGGGCTTGAGGGTGAACACAACATCCTTCCAATTCTTAAATAAGCCTCTTCTGCCAAGAGCTCTACCTGAGGATGGACACATTCAAGTAATACTAAAACATGAAGTCTTATGCAAGATAAAAAGTACAAACTGATCCAGCCTCTGCACAAGTTCAGACCTGGTACGATCTCTACTGCTTTGGGAAGAAAAGCCTTTCAACAAAAAAAGATTAGGATTCTAGGGAAAAAAAAAAAAATCCCATTGATTGAGAACAAGGTACAGAGTGAAGTCATACAGATATTCACCTTGTTCTTGACAGCTCCTGATTTTACAAGCCTGGAACAGAACTAATAAAACTGGTAAACCTGTAAACCTGAAGCTGCTGTACTTTTAACAAGGCACTGTTTTATTCTTCAATAGACAGGAAACAGTACAGTCATCACCAGATGATCTAGGTTGCTATTTACCCAGGGCAAAAGCAAAATCCTAAGTATACTCAGCAAAGGGAAGAAGCAAACTCCTTTTGACAAGTGACAACATGTTGTATTCAGACTGCTTCTCATCAGTACATGTAATAATTCAGGAATTTGCTTCTTACATTTTCTAAGAGTGTATTTTTAGCCTCCCTGACTAAATTAGCTATATTTTCTTCTTTCTTAATGTCTTAAATGTCTTTATTTCAAGCCATTAACAGCAAGGATTCAGAATAATCCAGGACTTTTCCCTTATCAGATGCAACTCAGGGTCTTTGTTGTCAAACACAATCATCTGAGGTGTGGAGGTTTTATCAGATAACTGATCTTAGGAGTGCTTGAAACTAGTAACTTGTGGCTGTAGTGTTGTTCCTCTTAAAGCTGAAGGAATACTGTGTGTGGGTGTGTTTGAGCAGGAGGAGGGAGTTGGGTATGTCAAGAGGCTAAGCTGCAATTTGTTTGCTTTTCTCAGAGCCAATAAGTTATCTTATTATCAGATATTAGGACTGTAAAGTAAACTGAATTACAGACATGTCAATGGAAAGGGTGTGGGCTTAACTGAAAACACAGAGGAGGGATTGACATAGAAGTTGCAAATGGCCATAAGGACTCTAAATTCAGTTGCATTAAAACTCAGTGGATGCTAGAGCTTTTATTATTAGAGCGCTATGTTCAAACTCTCCCTATAGTTTTAAAATAAAGCTCATCAGATCTAATTCACTGTTGCCTTTTGCTGTTGCCTTGTCTTGCAATGTCAACTTGGTAGTGTAGAGTGCCTCAAAGTGCATGATTTTGCTGTGGCACAGAAGATGTAATTCTTCAGCATGAGAAGATGCGGCAAAGCAACTACATAATTGGCCTGAAAGGAAGGGAACTGTCTGCTGATAACCCACATTTGGTTCAGAAGAGTGAGCTTGCAGTCTCCACCACATCACATGTAAGAACTATGTCAACTACGTCAAGAACATATGACAGCTTTTATCCAACCCTAAATTAATTTGCAGAAAATATTGGATCCATCAGAATCATTTGCAAGAGGGAAAAACCTGAAAAGTAAAGACTGAAACTCTGAAACTGGGGGTTTTAAATTAGGCACTGCATGGAATTCATAGACACCATATCTTAGAGCTACCAGAGTTCAGTGGTATACAATGCCTTGCTATAGGCAACTGCAGTTCAACTTATGACTCAACACCTTCTGTGTGGAAATGAAGTGTTTGGACAAAATAGCCCCTGGCATGGACTTCATCCTCAGTTCCTTGTGGTTACAAGCTGGAGCTCTAAGTGTGAGTTTTCCACCCTCAAGGCCAGGGGTTACAAGCTGAAATAGCAATGGGAAAAGGTTTGGAAGGAGTGTGTCATCAAGACACTTGTCTGACAGCACTGTGCTGAAAACATGTCCAGAAAGAGGCAAGTGGATAGAATTAAACCTGTCACAGCTTCAGCTGAGATAGAGTTAATTTTCTTCTCAGGAGCTGGAATAGAGCTGTGTTTTGGATTCAGTAAGGGATTTGGTATGAGAAGACTGTTGCTAATACACTGAAGTTTTCAGTTGGTGCCAGGAAATCAAGGACTTTTCAACTTCCCATGTTTTGCTAGTGTGCAAGTGCACAAGAAGCACAAAAGCACAACCAGAGCAATGGACTTAAATTGGCCAATGGAATATTCCATATCACATAATGTCATGTTCTGTATTCAAATGAGGTTTGAAGGGAAAGCTCTCTCTCTCTCTCTTTTCTGGGACTGAGGTTTCAGCATTTTATCTCCTCCAGGATCGCTAACCAGGAATGGGCCAGGCATTGGTCAGCAGGTGGTGAGCAATTGCACTGTGCATCATTTGTTTGTATATTTATTATTATTATTAATCAATGATACTTTAAAAATTCTTTTATTTCACATATTTATTTGGTCTTATCTCAATTCATGAGTCTCCTTACCTTTACCCCTCCAATTCTCTTCTCTTTTCCCCAGAGCAGGGAAGGGTGAGCAAGTTGCTGCATGGTGTTTGGCTGCCAGCTGAGTTAAAACCACAATGAAACCAAAGGACTGAACTTGTAGCAAGAGAATGTGGAAGAAGAAGCACCCAAGTCCCAGCACCACAAACAGACAGCAGCTTGCTTCCAGTAGTTTGGAAACTATTTAGGACCACTGAATGTCCAACCCGAGTATTTCATCTCTCTGTTAGTTTGGCTCCATTTACATTAATCTAAGTACAATCAATTAACTTTGTGGCACCAACACAGTAGTGAAGCTGTAGACACAATGAGATCCGTCCACATGACCACACCAATAACCACAGCAGTTCAGGACCACTTCTGGGGTATGGTTCACTGTGGTCCCTATATGAGAAGGGCACAGACCCCATAGATCAACCTTGGATCATTTCTTCTGTCCCTCCACAGAAAAGATGAATGTATTTCCGGTCCTACAAGGTGGTGGCGGGATCTACTCATGAGTGGATCAATGTGACAGACCAGAATGAGATGAAGAAGACTCAACTTCTGTTTCTCACTCTGCCAGGAAATAAACTCATCCTTTGTGCCTATATTTCTCTTTCCAATTTTTGTCAACTTAAAATGTTAATCTTCTGGAGCAGGAGCTGTTTTTCAGGACAGTGCCACTACTGCAATCTGCTGCTCACCAGCTCCTGGTGTGTCCTCTTTCTTCCCTGTGGGGAACTGCATCTCTCTCCCAGTGCTTCCCCATTTTTGTCCTGATGCCACCATTCAGCTCTGCCAGTACTGCAAAGGGGGAATGATGAAGCTGGGATGTGCCAAAATATCTCCCCCCCCTTTTATTTTTGCATGCGTTTTGGCACCCTATCACTGTGAAATCATGGGAACAGCTGAAGGGACAGGACACTGGTGGCCCAAATGGCCAGGTCCAGGAGGAACAGCAGGAAGAGACATAACTAGGAGGCTCTCCTGCATGGATGCAACCATGCCCCCACCATGTCTGCTGTAGTCTAATCTGGGATTTTTGCCAATTAGTACCAGGAAGCAATCGGCTATGACAGGTATCAAGACCACGAGCACCTTGATGCTCAGCATGCAAAACCTCTCTCTATGAGATGGGTTTTCTCAGGCCACTATGCAAAGCATGACTGATCTCAGAGCTCTCTGACGTCACCCCAGTCAACCTGACCCCAAATGCTCGCTAAACAAGCACCAAGTGACCTATTTTGCATTGCCTGTAACATCCCAAAACAGTGTCTGACTTTTCAATTAGTTCGAGAGAGGTCTGCAAACTTGAAATCCAGACTGATGGACTGTGAAATCCATATCACGTTGTCACCCACAGCACACTCTCCCTGCTCTGCGCTGAGCTATAAATAGACTTTCATTATTAGCAAGCAGACAAAGGCAGCTTGGAAGATGTTCCACGCTGACACTACTCCTGGCTTACTGATTTCTTGTTTTCACCTTGATATAGGAGTGAAGATGGGGACAAGCAGGGAAGGGCTGCTCAACAGCAACAGACCTGAAATAACTTCTTCCCCTAACCAGGATTATTTATGCTTTTTGTTTTAGGTTTTGGTTGGTTTGGGTTTTTTTTTTTTACATTCTCTCCTTTGAAGCCAAGAGGCTCAGAATATGTTACCCATTGGAACAGAATACATTACTTCCATGTCCTCTGTTAGGTCATCTGTTTAAGTTCCTGGAGTCTGACTACCAACTTGCAAACAATGCAGTCATTAATCTCTAATGTTTTTTCTCTCTCTATTTTATTTCTGTTATCAAAAAAAAAAAAAAAAAAAGGAAGTTGTTCTTTGCTTTGACCATTTAAATGTCTTATGGGATCTATCAACTTTGAAAAAATGGAATGGACTTGAATTTCTGGGAGGAGGCAAACCCTGACATGTCAGTCTCTTTTAGAAACTCCATCTTTGCAAAGAATGAGCTTGTATGTGCCTTTCTGAAAAAACAAATCTCCAACAAAAGTGACTGATCACAGACACTGCTGAGACACAGAAGCTGTGACACTGAAGCTTAAGCCTGAAGATTTGTGTCCTTTAGCCACAAGACACAGACATCCTTGGTGTACCTTTTTTTCAATGGTCCTATCATCATTTAACAAAAAAGAAACTCACATTAGGAGTTGAGATGAGCAAAATGGTTAACTTTTCCTGCTCATTCATACTTCGAGTCTAAATGCCAGCTCTGCACTAGTCCCTTATGACATGCAGAAGCCATGTTTCTTCCTGGTTCCTTGGCATTTACACCAAGGTCAATTAAACAAGACATTGTCTGGCCATTATTTGTACAGTAGCAGTTTATTCCTCAACTAACAGAACTGAAATGGCTTGGCAGAAAACCTAGGAGGGTTTAGTTTTGGATCAAACAGCAGACTGAAGTTTTGAGATAGCTGGTAGTGTTAATTTGTTCTGCAAGCTTCTCTTTTGTATCTCAGCATTCTTTGAAAATGAAGCAAACACCCAATTGCCCATCACTCATGCATACTGTGTCGGTGAAGAAAATCTTACCCACAGAGCTGTGTCAGAGGGTGTTGTTCCATTAATATTTCTTTCCCACAGCAGATAAATTCACATCTTTCCAGCCCCCTTTTGAGCCCTCTGGCCATTTCTTCCTCATGACAGTATTCAACTCCACAGCTTCTCCTGAGCTACACAAGTAGTTTGTGAAGCTTAACTGCAAATCAGTTCTTTGGGCAAGGGAAGGAGTGGAATTGTTGAACTCAAATCACTGTAACCTATATCTGTAAAATGATCGAGGTTTTAAAAGTTTTTGTTTCAGTGATTTGGACTAATGTATGGCCCATAGGTAAAGCAAAGGGACAGTATATTTCAGCTTGGGAGCAGGGAGATGTATTTTGGGCACTGAAGGGGTTGGAAAGAAAAAGTTAGGTATTATGAGAGCCACAGCACTGCACAAGCTTGGAACAGCAGCTTTGAGAGAAGTAACCTGTCCATTCATCTTCTTGAAGTGTTACCGGAGTGGTTAGTGAACACATAATGAAGTTAACTCTTTGATTCTTCCAGCCAGAGTGAGACTGGGGTCACATATCTGTGGGTGGCATCTTCTGTAGGGTGCCTCAGTGAGTAGTGCAGGGAAATGCAGTTAAGAAACTATACACTTATTCAAATGTTTCCCCACAAAATTTAAGTTTAAGGACTGTAACAAAATCCAGCAGTATACCACTTAAACCTGTGGGTTTTTTTGGCTTGTTTTGTGTTTGGAATGTAGATGGAGTTTTTTCCTATGCTACTATCCCACTTTCCCACGGGTGATTAAAACAGATTTCCTAATTTCTGAAGATGTACAAAGCCACAATCAGCCATAATAATTTTCATTTGCCTAACAGTTTTTTTTTTTAGAAAAACTCAAGACTAATTAAAGTTCATATGATACAAAGACACTTTGGAACTCCATAGTGCACACTCACTGACTAATGAAATTAATATCAGGACAATAAGGAATATTACCAGAATAACAAATACTCCTGAGTCTTAATAACAGTTGGGAAAAATAAAAGGGCAGATGCTAGATGTTTTAAATCTATTAAGCGCTTCTGCTTTGTGTATTGACACAGGTAATGAGTTCTACGGAAGGAATGCTACACTTGAAAGCCTTTAACACTAAAAGCTTAATTTAGTGTACAATGAATAATACAAGGAGCCCATTCATGGGTCGATCAGAACGGGATGAGAGAGCACCAAAGGAGCAGACAGATCATGTTAATAGGAAGCTTGAGGCTTATTTAAAAATCTATACTGTAGTTAAAATTAGAACTCAAATTGGAACTTGGCATTCTGTTGCTCAGGAAATTGGTAATGGGATACTAAAATCTTGCACTTCTCTCTGTCTGATCCTAGTTAGAAGAGGACAAAGGCGATGATACTCACAATGCTGTGTACCACAGGGAGCCATTAAAGAAAGTGATAACATACAGAAATCCACATTTTCCAGCTATTCGCAGAGTGTGGTGTGTGCTGTATTCCCTTATTACTCCAAGTGTAGAAAAATATAGGTCAATATGTAGAAGCGGACATTGTTATCATCTTCTTCATGACTATTTCAAGGGTAGATGATAATTTTGACTTTTGATTTTTTTCTTTAGGAGTGAATTCACAAATATCATTCATTCCTCTGCAGCCAGTGATATCATCTGGTTCAGATACAGCATTGAGTTTTATGGATTAAACAGCTTTTGGCTGGACATTATCCTTATCTCTAAGTTCATAGTTACAGTTGTTTAGCTAATATTTAGCATGAAAGATCCTGAAAGCAAAGGCTGGAGAGGGAGAAGGGCACTATCTTTTTGATGGATGATACCTCCAAGTGGGAGCAAAACCACCTGCCAGGTACAAATGCCTCACTTCACTGTTCTGTTTTTCATGGTCTTCTAATCAAGCTTTGTGGCCCTAGTCCATTAACACTTATTTCACTATAGACAAGTATTTTGCTCCCTGAACCACAAGCTGGGAAGCAGAAAGCAGGAAGAAGACTCTGGAAAATCCAAGGTTTAGAATAAAAGTACTAGAGACAGCCATCCAGGTTCCACCGCAAAGGGACAAGAGCTGCTGGGTGACTTCTCCCTCTAATAGAGACTTGATCTGAAAGCCTGGAAAATGAGCCCATAGGGAGAGTTCAGAAGCAGCAGACCATCAGGTGGTCAGACATCCTCAGGTTATGATACCTGGAGAATCTAGAAAACATCCCTAAAGTTCACTTTAGAAATAAATCACAGTAAAAAAATTACAAATTATTCTTAGGATAATTGTTTCCCAGAGTCACAGGAACAATGGAGAGTGGTTAAATAACTTCTTGTTATTTTAAAACATATAAATAGTCTCAAAAAAAAATTTTAAAATGTACGTTCCTTTATGCAAACATAATGATTAAGATAAAATTATAGGCTTAACTGGAGGAATAGTTACAATTTTTTTACCACTGTTTGATTTCATTATTTTATTTTTTTTTTCTATTAAAGTGTGACATCCCTGGCTGACAGTTTAATTATGAGGGTAATGGGATGGATAAAGGGACTTGCTCTGTAGTACCTCCCACTTACTAAACACTTGCTTGCAACTGCAGCTGCAAAGAATGCCACAGTTCCTCAAAGCAAAGATAGTAATTTCCTTGTTGTCAGTGCCCTTAACATTTATTATATAAACTCTTAAAGGAAAACAACCTTTTCAACACTAAAGGTAGCTTATGGAAGTCAGAACTATATGAGGCTCTGGATCACTGAAAAATTGTAAACTACCAGTGTCGAGCTATTCTTGAGCAGCCACATATAAAAACAAACTCTTCCATTTCATGGAGATTATTTGGGGGCATCCAGAAAAGCACTTTAAGGATTTTGAATAGAGGTCTACAGTGCCTACAAAAAGACTCTGTTCCAAATCAATTTTTCAGATTTAAATTTTAGATTTAGTTTGATTAAAAAAAAAAATTAAAAAAAAAATAAAAATCAATAGATGTGAGAGTCCAGAATAACCACATAATCAATAGAGACAATACCTGACTAGAGGCAGAAAATCTTGAGCAATAAAACAACAGAGTTTACTGCAGATACAATATTGCACGCTGTCATAAAAGTTGCAAAATACTGCGGAATGGTCGTCTAATGCTGGAAGAGAGACTGGTGAATGAAATTCTATGCCACTAAGTACAAAGAATTGTATGGTGGGGCAAGAAAAAACACCCCAAAACTTAGCTTTACCTACATAACAGTGGAATCTAAAATTTTAAATATACCTTCAGAAAGAGAGATTAATTTGATGCATATAGCTCCATAAAAATGTCAACCCAATGTCAGTAGGAGGCCAGTAGTCAAATAGCATTAGGGATTATTAGTAAATAAATAGAGAACAAGCCAGAACATTTCCTTCCAGTCCAGTGTGCGCTACTAGTGTTCCCATTGCAGCATGTGCATTTCTGGTTATCCCATCTAAGAAAGGTGCAGGATAACTTAAAATACTACTTTGAAGGACAAGAGAGGGGATCAGAAATAAAGAACAGCTCTGAACAATGACAATATCTTAGCCTTGAAAAGGAAGAGATGTGGAAAAGCTTTTACAGAATTTTGCACAGCATGGAGTCATTACACAAGAACTGGTGAGTACCAGATGAAATGATCAGCCAGAAGATTTACACAAAGAAGTGATTGTTCACGCAGTGCATAATTAAATCATGGAATTCATTGCAATAAGATGCTCTGGAAGTTATAAATAGGTTCAAAAAGCAATTAGGCACTGCATGGAAGAAAACACTATCAGGGTGTGTTAAACTCAAAGCAGAAATACAACCTGCAGCATGGACAAACTCCAAACTGGAGTCTGCCTGAAGATGAGACAGTATGCCACAGAACTGGGGCAATGTCAGTATATACCTGCTCTGTTTTGATATTCTTTCCTTAGGTATCTTCTATGACCATGGACAGATACAGGTTACTGAGCTAAAAGGACCATCATCTGATGCACTGTAACTCTTTGGCATCTTAACTCCACTCCTGGAGCCTCAAATATATCTGAATATGAGGTGCAACCTCAAGAAAGAATTCTTTCAGCCCTCCTACTATGGCTGAATCAACCAACTGAGACCTGCATGCATCTAGATAGAGAAGCAAGTGAGAGTCTGTTCTTGCAGACTGACAGTGTGGACACCCATCTTGACTTTGGTCTCTCCTCACAGATCTTTCCAGGCTTATTAAACCCTGGCAAGATTAGATTAAAAAAAAAAAAAAAAAAAAATCCTGAAAAAAATTGTGATGGAACCAAATCCTTCACATAGCCTCCCACTGAGAAGAACTATCTCACCTTAACAGTGGGTTAAGAAGGAAAACTGGAATATGTCTACAAGGGACACAGCTTGTTCTGGAAGGACAGAAAGGAAAAAGGGTGTTGTATGTACATCAAGAGCATGTGCATTTTTTCTGAAGTACAGAAGTGACACAGGTTTGCTGCTGTCTCCACATGACTATGAGAAGGAGCAATGGGGGAGATCAGTATTCTGTAGATGATGGACACCCGAAGACCATGTTGTAGTATCAATAAGAAACATCAAGTGCCCAAATATTTCTTTGGGAAAGCATGGTGAGTTCAAACTATCTATAAAGTCATGGATTAAATGAGTCGGGGACGTGTCAAATGGTGGAGGAAATGCTAAGGAGAAAAAGTGTTTTGGATTTGGTTCTGTCTAATAGAGAGGAACTGGTGAAGAATCAAAAAAGGGAAGGTAACAGGTAAAAGGACTGTGAATCCCTATTCTAAGAAAAAGGAAGGACTCATAGAAAAAAAAGTAAGGATAATGGACTCCCCCCCCAAAAAAAAATAAAAAACCCAAAAATCAAACAACTAGATTTTAGCAAACCCAGGGAATTCATCTGTAGGGTCTCTTGGGAAGGTAATTTAAGGGATAAAGGAGGGCGGAAGAGCTAGCAGTTACAGAAAAAGAGTGTATTAAAGGCACAATAGCAGCCTATCTTAATACAGAGGAAGGACAGAGAGCACAGTGAGAAGCCATTATGACTGCATCAGGAGCTTTTTAAGGGCCCGAAAATAAACTAAGAAAAAAAAAATGATACAAAAAGCAAAAAAAAGTGTGTCATTAAGGACAAGAGATAAAAACCTCAGGGAGGTTTTGGGATAAAATGGGTTACAGGTTGAAAGGAACATAAACAGTGATAGGAAAAGATTTTATAAATGCATTAAAAGTATAAAAAAACCCATAGGAAAGTACCAGTCCATTACTTAACAGAGAAGGAGAATAACTAGCACATGATCCAGAGAAGAGTGAAGAATTCAATATTCTCTTTGCTGCAGACTACGCTAAAAAGTTAATTGTGAACAGCTACTTAAGGCAATTAATTTTAACAAGAGGATGAGAAGTCAAGCTCAAACAGAAAATTAATAGGTTAAATAATATGTAGATAAGATAGAGCGATTCAACTTTGTAAGGTATTATGGAATTCATGAAAGGATTTTGAAGGAGTTCACCAAAATAATCTGTGAGCCATTTGCAATTAGGACTGAAGACTTGTGGAAGACATGAGAGATGCCAGAGAACTGAAGCAAAGGAAGAAGTGTACATAAAGAAAGTGTGACCCAAAACCATGAGGCAAATCAACCTCACCTTTATCCCTAGGCTGACTTCTGAAGGAATTATTGAACAATCTATAGCCACGAAATTTCCCCCTTGACAAAACAGCAAAAGTGCTGGATGAAAAGACAGTGCTGGATGTTATTTAAGTTGACTTCACTGAAGCTTTCTTACAGTCTCCCATAACATCCTATAAGCAGTTGAGAAGAAGAGGTTATAGAGGATATTCCTAAAGTGTGTGTTCATCATTGCAAACATATTTATTCACACTCAGGATGTTATTTTCTCTACCCCAAGAAGATCGAACAATCAATTTGTGTTTAACCAGACTATCTCAACTACCTTGGAGAAAGGCAGCAGGACAAGAAGCGGCCATGCATTAGCTGCTTCACAAGAACTGGCCTATGCAACCCTTTTCCCATTGATAAATGTGAGGCAGCTGGAGGTGGCTTGTGTCTATTAAAGAAGGGTAATTTATCATATTTTGCCTTGGGTGAGAATATCTAACTTGTTTCTTCCCAGCAACAGTTCAGGACATGCAAGATCCCTTGTCTGCCACTCTCTATATAGAAAGTGGCCATTGAGCTGGTGGAGTTAATGAGTGATGTCCATGCACTAAAATCTTTCTCTTTAATGAACCCTGTGCACAGGATTGAAGTTTAGACTACAGATATATCTTAGATTCAGGTAAATCCAGCATTTCAACCATTAATTGAAGTTTGCTATCAAGCTCAGAAGGCATTACAGGGGATCCTGTGAGGCTCTTTCACACATGCAGCTCATTCAACATTATCTTTAATAGTATAGAAAAGGTCCATAAAATTTGCTGATGAAGTCAAGCTAAGAGGTGTTGCAGGGAACCAGGAGAACAAGATCACAAACCAAAATGATCTTGAAATATTAAGGAGCTGCTCTGATAAAACCAAAATCAATAAATAAGTGTTCTGTTTAGGAAGGAGAACTCCAGTGCAAAATGGGGAATAACTGTCTAAGCAGTAACACTGCAGAAAAGAAGACGGGCTGAGAGCTGACCCCTAAACAGGACTCAACAATATGCTACTACTGCAGAAAAGACACATCTCATTCCTGACTGAATTAGCATATGGAAGATGCAAGAGATAATTAAGATTATTCTCTTTTATCTTGCCCGTGAAACCTCAGCTGGAGTGTTGTGTCTACTATTGGACATCCCACTAAGATGTAGAAAGATTGGAGAGAGTCCAGAGGATAACAGGAAGGACAGCAGGTTTAAAAATGGCCTGTGGGGAAACTGTCTTTGTTTTGTTCAGGAAATGATGATATGATGAGGGGTATACTGATGATCTTCCAGGGCGTACAAGGTCTGTTATGAAAGAGGACTATGGGGAAAAGAGAAATGCATAGAATAGATGGTTCCGATTAGACTGTCAGAGGATTCTAATGAAGAAGGGCAGGAAAAAGATCTCAAACAATTTGGAGAGACAATTTAAAGAACAGGTTAAATGGATATTTATCACTGATGAGATAAAGATATGCTTAATCCTTCCCTGTGCAGGAATAAATATCCTTACAGCCCCTCAAACCTTGGTGAAGGAAGGTCCTTTCCTTTCCTTCTCCCTCATGTCTGAAAACTCTATTTCTACACCTGGGAGGGAGTCCTGTAAAGAAAAACAGAGAAGCCAGAACTCATCTAGCTAGAAACAATGTGGAGTCATGAAAGAAATGTAACACTTTCAAGGTATGGCTGAAGGCTGGATTCAGAGGAAACAGAGGTGTCTCTCTGCAGCAATGAATCAAGCAGTAGATAGTCAAAATTTTAACATCCTTGTCATCAACATCTCCTGCTGGCTGGCTCTGGACGGCTGCTTGCTGAGCAAAGGGATGATAGACCCCTCTTCACTCAGCATCCTACATGCTTTGGAAAAATTTCTAATTTTTTGGATGCTGTATTGTATATGGCCCTGATATACTTGCTAAAGGGAAAGCAAGGAGTCAATGGCAAGGCCAAGAGTGGGTAATTTCTGCTCCACACTCATTTTTCATTTCTTGAATTCAAGTCTTGAAACTTTTTTCCTGTGGCTCAAAGGATTAGTAAAATGGGGAGAAGGTAAGGAAGTTTTCACTCACAAAATTGTCAGAAAAATAAAAGAAACAAAAATAAGCTGGTGACCCGGGACATTGAGAAGGCTGAGG
>NW_010323833.1:0-22081 GCF_000700745.2 Antrostomus carolinensis | reverse complement strand
CCCCAACATTCTGTGATTCTGTGAACAGTGTGGTGTGTTGTACCAGCTCCCTTCAGCTAGAGAGTGGAATTCAAAGAAATCCTCTTGTATTCTAGAGAATTGATCTTTGTTCTCCTTTTCTGTCATGGTGTGCCTCCCTCCCCAACTCTACAGTGCTCTTCAGAGTATTCCACCAACATTAAAACAAAAATGCAGTTGGATTAGTCTTGATTTCTCAAGATTTAATACTGGTGTATGTGAGGAGGAATATTTGTATGGTTAATGCAAAACGTAATCAACAGGGGCTTAACCTTTGGAGTAGTTGCTGTTGCTGACAGTTTAACGTGTCTGGCACAAGCCCATGGAGTATATACGCTTCCATGGATAGCAGCTGGGTGTTACACCCAAAGTGAAGAACTGCAGTCAGCTGAGTGCGAGAGCTGCGCCATTTGAAAAAAGATTACAAACCACCAGAAAAACTTGATCTTAAAAATAATTTTAAAACCTTGAATAGACGTTGGTTAACTTTCTGAAACTGTTTACTGTTTTTATTAAGTAATTAAAGACATTTTTTTACTAAGAAATGAGATTTAATAGTTTCAAAAATCGATACAAATAGCACGCTCTTCTAAAACTATTAGAAGCTATATTTAACAGAAATACAACTAAAGGAAACTTTAGTTGTCCAATTCCAGATGCTCCTGCAAAAGTCTATTGATGTTGCTTTACTGAAATATATTTTCTTCTGAAATTCATAAGTTTATTTTACTTCCCTTCCCCACAAAAAAATCGTTGGAAGAGAATTAGATGTTTTGCTCACTTTTTAAATCAAGACTGTGTAAAAGAGTGAGCCCTGTGTAAATTATAATCCTACTATATCTCAATTTATGTACATTTTAAAAAAATCTACCTACTCATACTCCAAACTCTTTGATCCATATTTAAAACACACTTTACCTTTTTCCATAAATTTGCCCGCTAGTCCTTAATTTTGTACAGAAATTTTGAGCAGTAGAAGCTGTTCTGATTTTTACATGCGTGCTACAGATGCCAAATAAAATTGTTAGGGAGGTTGTGCCTTGATGTCTGTCTCATAGAGAAGTTGTCCCTTGCACTTGGGTGTGCTGATGAAGTGTCACCCTTTGTCACGATACCACTGGTGGAGCTGCAGTAATGGTGGTGACTGACTCTTGGTTTAGGAGAGGTATGAACATTTTTATTCCCGCTGAGTATTCCAGTTTGTATCAGGTCTACTTCAGAAGAACAGAAATGGTAAATTGGCTTTTTACTCCCTGCACTGAAATACCTTTTACTGTTGCTCTTTCTAGTGGTGATATGAGAGGCAAGTTTTTCAAAGCTTCAGTTGAGACCAGTTGTAAGGGAGAACTTGTATTTCTATAAAGCCTCAAATCTTTATTTTGCTGACTGACTTAATTGTGACAACATATATAAATGGCATATTTGTCTTTCCAGTCTCCTGGCATGATTTGTCAGCTGCTAGGTGTTGAGATGGTTGATGGCAAGGTGTGAAGTCTTGCCGGCAGTCAGTCACTGGTAGATGACGTGTACCTGAGTTCCCTCTTTCTTAAAGCCACACAGAAGTAACCAAATAACCTTTGGAAAGTTAGCTAAAACCTCAAAATGAAGCAGCTCTTTCCACTCCACAACATTTTGGTTGTAATGGAGTTCATTTAGATGTGCTGTAGGAAAAATCTTGCAACTAATCCTGTCTTTGAAGGTACAGCGTATTACAGTCAAAATTTTAATTTGGTTTACAAAAAAGACTAAGATGTGCAGTTTAGAGTGGGAAAGCAATAAATTATTTTTTATCACATCTTCCAATAGAAGAGGACACTTTCATTACTCAGTACACTTTTGGTTTCTTAAAGCATCTTGTCTTGCATAGTTGGAGTTTCACACTATTCATTTACTGTACAAGATGAGGAACTTGCTTTTCTTTGCTGCTATATTTTGTCACTAGTTGGAATATTTTTATTCCTGTTTCTTCTGCTTCGCTGGTATTTTTAGTCAGGAGGTGGCGTCTCTGTGTGCTTCTGTATGACTCTTCTCCTGCGAGCTCCCGTCTGTAAACTGAAATTCCAGGTGTGTTTTAAGAAAATTTATTGACTGTTATTTGGTTCTCAAGTTCTGGTTGTGGTTGGTTATACAGGATTGTGATATTTGGAAGGTGACATCTGAGTTACTGTATTTAGAATTGCTATTTGGACTAAAACTGGTTAGTAGGATAATCTGGAGTGGGAAATGGTGACTCATAAAATGAGATGCAGTTGCCAGTGTGCAAAAGCCTCTGCAGTAACTGTCTGAAAGACTGCTTGGTCATGAAAAAGGATTTTTTTCTTTGTCCTGAAAATTACAGTTCTTTTGAGGAAAGGGGAGCTGAAATCCAAGTCTGATATTCATGATTGTCCGTGCTCACGGCATGACAGTGGTTAGGTAGGTGCATTTTCAGACTACAGATGCAATCTCATCTGGAGCTGCTGGCTCGAGGTTCTGCCAATGCCTCCAGTGTCATACTTAAATAAAATACCAAGTTCTTGCTTCCTTTTGTTTTACTCATGTTTCCTGTGATATTTTTTCATAAGCTTGGAAAATAGTCATCCATGTATTTGGAGACCTGTCTTCAACTTCACACTGATTCAAAGAAAGTTTCTTTGGAAAGTTGCAAGCCCTTCTTAAAATGTGGGGAACCTGGATTTTGTCATGTGTAGATTTTTTTTTTTATTTTTTTTTAATACAAGTCTTTTGAATATTGAAGTCTGTGGAAACATCCAAAACCTATGTCACAAAGCAGGTATTTTATAAAGATCTGAGATCAATTGTGAAAATTGATTTTTCTTTGTTTTTTTTGTTGACCGGTGCCTGGCTGTCAGTGTGTTTATCGGTGCCCTTCCCAGTGAAAAGACAAAAGGTGTTCTGTAGGAAGCAGTCTACATGTTGGAAAGTCATCTTCTGAGAAGACGAGGGGGAAGAGGCCACGCATTTTTCTAGTCTGTTAAAGTCCTACAGCATGGCATAGAGATGCTGTACTTGATCATCCCCCATGGTTGGTTTCATGCCCTCCAACTAGCCTTTCCCCTTGGAGTTATGGGCAGTGCCATTGCTGCTTTCTACTGCTGCAGTCACTGCTGCTGCATGAATGCCAGTTACTGAGATGAAAGTCTGGAGTGGGTATGGTGGTATTGCTCCTTGGGGAGACTGCATCTTAGCTTCTGGCACTAAGGGTGTGACCTCCTAAAGACCAGTGATTGGTAAGACATCCCTGAATTCCCTGGGGTCAGTTTCAGACTGATGAAGCCATCCCTGAGGGCACAGCTGGGCTCCTCCTGGTAGTGGGAGGTGAAGCTGAGAGGTGGTTCTCCCTTTGTGTCCCATCGGTAGGATCATCAGTCTCCCTGGATGGGGTTCGCGGGAGCAGTAGTTGTCCCACCTCCCGTGGTCGAGGTTGGTAATCCAGAAACAGACTTGTGGAATCCATTTTCATACAGATGTATAAGAAGGGATGTTGGATCCATTGTTGCAAGGTCATCTTTGAGTTAAAAATCTATATGTTGTTGTGTAACTTAGGCTGAGCTAAATCAGCCCTAGGAAACTGGAGGTGAAAGTTCTCAGTCATGCTTTGCTCCACAGAGCACAAATTACACTGATGCTCCATTGGGCCAGCTTGCCACCCACACTAAGGAAATAGAAAATTACACTTAAAAATCCTGCAGTTTTGTAAACTCAGTAGATACAGAGGAGATGATTGATCAGTGGGCATTGTAGAAATATGTGTTGTTAGATTTTATTTTAAACAAGAGTTTGGGGTATCAGCACAGGGTTTGTCTGCATTTCTACTGCCTTTGTTGTTCTCTCTCACATTTGACATCATTGTTACTGTGCACATGAAGTTCTTAGCACACACTCATATGTTTCAAGCACATGATGAAAATCTGAAGTATGCAAGGAGTACTTGGATGTTCTCAGTCATGCTTGTGAAATGCTGAGAAGTTGTGAAACCTGTAACAGCAACACGAAATATGTTACATTAAAGATCCTTAAACTGGCTCAAACGGAATCCCTCTGCGCAGCCCTGCTTTGTGTGCACAGCACATGCGCGTGTCTTTGGAGATATCTATAGTAGCAAGATCTGAAAGCTTTGAGCTGGGGTCTTTCATGAGGAAGGACTAGTTTGATTTAATATGAGTCCCTAACAAGGCGATTTGGTGTCTTGCATTTTGGAAGGAATAGTCTTTAGAAATCCAGTTAGTATCTTGCACTTGAGTGCACTGAGCAAGAAAACAATTGTATTGCATTAATTAATGCTCATCTGCTGCTATAACTGGTAATCCATAGTAAGCAGATGAATTGTGGGAGCTCTTATATTTGAAACTTTTAATACAAACCCAGTCTGCTCGTGAAGGTTGTAAAGTGAAGCAAAAGCTAACTCTGCATTCAGATATGATACTTTGTTGCTTAAATGTGGTAGCCAAAAGTTAATGCTAGTTTTTGCCTATGCACCAAGGAGAATGCTTTACTTAAAAAGTACAGTTGAAAACTGTCACCTCCCAAAATTTCAGTGACAAACCCCCCCGCCACGTTTCCAGCACCCAACTGAAGTGACCCACCTAAACTTGCTCCAGTGTTTCCTTTGTCACGCATATGCAGTTCCATAGGCAGTCCCTTAGGGGGAACTGGTGGTATTAGTGGTGATGTTGAGGGTTTTTCAAAGACTTTTCTGTCTGCACTGTTTTCTTCTGAGTAATTGCTGGTGTGTAATTTGTCAATGGGTTCAGGAAGGTTGAGCTGGGAAAGGTTTGCAAGAATGTCTCTTTAAGTTGTACACAGGTTTGAGTTCATCTTTCATCTTCCTTTACTGCTTGAAACACTTGGACAAAAGCAAAGTGCTGCTGCTTATTTCTTCCCTGCAGTTGTTAGTGTTTTCCATCAGTTGCTTGTTCCAGGAATACTACAAAATACTGTGTGGTTTGGAATAATTAAAGCTAACCAGGTATTCCATTTAATGAGGCTGCACAGGACAGAAATTTGGCAATCCAGCAGTGACAATACTTGTCAAATCCAGCAGCTATATTAGCATGGCTCACTACAGTTCAGGTGTGCTTGTAGCTAGTGCAGAGGTCTGTTAGACCTTCCTGCCAAGCAATCCTGGCTGAGCCTTCCATTCCTTTGGGCTCCCCTCGGACTCTCATTTGGTTACAAAGGCTAGCAGAGGTCTCAACCCTGCGATACATGTGTGCAGGGATATTTCTGTGCTTGTTGAGGTAAAGCTTAATTTAAAACTATTTGAATAAAATCTGGTTCTCAATTATCAATTTTTATTTTTTTTTTTTAAGAAGATAAAGTTGCATTTCTTGTGTCCCTGAGCTCTCCTATATCTTCAGGATGAAATCTTTTACAGGCTGTGGATCAATCGGAATATATTTCAGGGAGCACAGGCAGTTTTCAGCTTTCTTATTTTTGTTGACTGCCCCCTCCTATCTGTTTCTCTTCCACCCTTCCTGGGTTGTTTTAACTCTGAGACACAACTAATGGTGTAAGTTGCTGTCTGTCATCTTGCTTTGAAAACCTTTGCTGGAGACTAGGTATGCACTAACCTTTATGTGAAAAACTTCTGAATTCCAGAATGAGACTGTTTCTGAACATCAGGTTTGTGTTTTGGTGATAAATCATTTGCTGCTGAGACTGAGCGTATGATTGGACTCTAACAGTGAAGGTTACAATTTGAAAAGGATAACTAATCAACCTCATAATTCTTACTCATAACACACACAGACTAATTCATAAAATTATTTTCTAACTTAACACAGTTTGGAGGCGATACTTACACTCTTTAACTGCTGTAAAGCTTCTTTGAGCAAGACACAAACTCGTTTGTTTTTAGGAACACTTGTTTCCCCCATTACTGTTTTGATATTAGACCATTGCAGTTTTATGGGACTAAATATTTTTCATATAAAATGTGACATTTCTACGAGTGGACTAATAACATGGTGTTACTTTTCAGCTGTGAATAGCAGAGTGCCCAGTGGCTCCACCAGCTCCTCGCACACTACCGAATCCCCTACGCCTGAGCCTTGTCCGCAGGTATCAAGCAATGTGCCCCCACAGTCGGTGCTCCCTATGTATCCTTCGGTTGACATCGATGCACATGTGAGTAATTGCAGTTGGTTTTGAGTGGATTTACTTTCTGATAAGTTCTGAAAGGAAAAAAAAAATTATCTAGTATTGTCTTAAAAATATTAAAGTTCTCTTAAAATATTTTTAATTTCTGAATGTCTGCTTCTCTTTCTTCCCAACCATGAAGACTGAAAGTAATCATGACACTGCTCTGACCCTTGCATGTGCGGGAGGTCATGAAGAACTTGTATCTGTACTGATAGCACGTGGTGCCAATATTGAACACAGAGACAAGAAGGGTAAGCTAAAACAATATGACCATGAATTACAACTTGAAACAGTAAATTTAAAATTGGGATTTGGGTTTCCTTGCTTTAGAATATTGCCAAAGCTTGCAAAAATGTGAATTGCATTCTTGCGCTTCATGTAGAAATAATGGCCATATAAAGCCAGTGAGGTTGCATGCCTTTCTATCTGTATTTTTGAAAAGAAGTGCATCTGAGTTGTATCTTAAGCAGACTTGAAAAATGTGAAGCACTTCTGTCCTTACAATTCACCATCTATGAAAGACCTTAGCATACTAGATAGAGTGGCTAATGGGTGTAAATGGCTCATGAAGCTGATGGGAAGTAGTTGTCAGGTTGTGTATCATACTGTTCCCAATAAGAGTCAACAAAACCTCAAATCTTTTAGAGCTGAGAAAACAAAACTACCATGCCTCGCTCCTTGGAAGTCACATTGACCACTGGAAACAAGCAGCATGCGCAGTGCAGATGTGTTCATTTGCTGGAGCTTTATTACATAGGAATTAAATGGAAAGCCATGACTTAAAGCCACATAAAGAGATGAACTGGTTGGAACTGAAACAAAACTGATTAGTGCAAGTAGTGTATAGGTTTCTTTTGAAGAGCCTTTAATTATATTTGTCTGGAATCAGAGCCTAGATCTGTCAGGGTCAGAAGAGGGCTAGGAAAGGGTCTGAGATTGTGGCCTATACCACGAAAGATATGTCTGATCAATAGAAGTGAATTAACCCTTTTGTGCAGTTCTGCTCCTTAATAATACTTTTGAGATTCTCAAGGTTGGTTTTAACATGATCTCTTGTTACCAGGTTTTACGCCTTTGATTCTGGCTGCAACTGCTGGACATGTTGGTGTGGTGGAAATTCTTCTAGACAAAGGTGGGGATATAGAAGCACAGTCTGAGCGCACAAAGGATACTCCACTTTCGTTGGCATGCTCCGGTGGACGCCAAGAGGTACAGACATATCTAGCCTCAGTGGGTTTGAATTGTTTTTTGTAGGTAGGGGGTTTTTTGTGCAGTTTTGTTGTTGTTGATGATGGTATAATAAATCATCCTTTTTCTGGAAGGTTTTTAACATATATAAGTGTAGCTAATTTCACAGAATCGTAGGGGTTGGAAGGGACCTCAGGAGATCATCCAGTCCAATCCCCCTGCCAAAGCAGGTTCCCTTCAACAGGTTGCACAGGAAAGTGTCCAGGTGGGTTTTGAACATCTCCAGAGATGGAGACTCCACAACCTCTCTGGGCAGCCTGTTCCAGTGCCCCAACACCCTCACAGTAAAGAAGTTTTTCCTTAAGTTTGTGTGGAACTTCCAGTGTTCCAGTTTGTGCCCACTGCCCCTTGTCCTGTCACTGGGCACCACCAAAGAAGCCCGGCCCCATCCATTTGGGCCCCACACTTCAGGACTTTATAGACATTGATAAGATACCTCTGAGTCTTCTCCAGGCTGAAGAGTCCCATCTCTCTCAGCCTTTCCTCACACAGGAAATGCTCCAGGCCCCTCATCATCTTTGTGGCCCTTTGCTGGACTCTCTCCAGAAGATCCCTGTCCCTCATAGTACTCCAGATGTGGCCTCACCAGGGCAGAGTAGAGAGGGAGGAGAACCTCCCTCAACCTGCTGGCCACGCTCTTTTTAATGTACCCCAGGATACTGTTGGCCCACCAGGACACCTAGGTCCTTTTCCTCAGAGCTCCTTTCCAGCAGGTCAGCCCCTAACCTGTACTGGTGCCTGCAGTTATTCCTCCCCAGGTGAAGGACCCTCCACTTGCTCTTGTTGAACCTCATCAGGTTCCTTTCCACCCAACTCTCCAGTGTGTCCAGGTCTCGCTGAATGGCAGCACAGCCTTCTGGTGTGTCAGCCACTCCTCTCAACTCCGTATCATCAGCAAACTTGCTGAGGGTGGACTCTAGCCCTTCATCAAGGTCATTGATGAAGATGTTAAACAAGACCAGACCCAGTACCGACCCCTGCGGAACACCACTAGTTACAAACCTCCAACTAGATTCTATGCTGCTGATGGCAACCCTCTGAGCTCTGCCAGTCAGCCAGTTCTCAGTCCACCTCACCATCCACTCATCTATCCCATACCTCCTAAGCTTTGCTGCAAGGATGTTGGGGACAGTATAAAAAGTTTTGCTGAAATCAAGGTAGACAGCATCCACTGCTTTCCCCTCATCTACCCAGCTGGTGATGACATCATAGAAGGCTCCCAGATTTGTCAGGCATGATTTCCCCTTAGTGAAACCATGTTGACTACTCCTGACAACCTTATTTTCTTCCAGTTGCTTAGAGATGGTATCAAGAATAAGTTGCTCCATCAGTTTCCCAGGGATGGAGTTGAGGCTGTCTGGCCTGTAGTTGCCCTTTTTGAAGACTGGACTGACACTGGCTATCCTCCGTTCTTCAGGCACCTCTCCTGTTCTCCAAGACTTCTCAAAGATAATAGAGAGCAGTTTATCAATCAATTCCGCCAGCTCCTTCAGCACTCGTGGGTGCATCCCATTGGGGCGCATGGATTTGTGTGTATTGATTTTGTTTAGGCTGTCTCTGATCAGTTTTTCCTTGACTAAGGGGAAGTCTTGTCTCCCCAGATTCTCTTTCTTCCCTCTAGCATCTGGGATTCCTAAGCATCAGTTTTAGTCGTAAAGACTGAAGCAAAGAAGGTGTTCAGTATCTCTGTATTCTCAGTGCCCTGTTACCAGGGCACCCATCTCATTCAGCAGCGGGCCCACATTTTCCCTAAGTCTTCCTTTTGCTACTGACATATCTAAAAAAGCTGGTTTTGTTGTCCTTTACCTCCTTTGTCAGATTCAGCTTCAAGTGGGCCTTAGCCTTCCTAGTTGCATCCCTGCAGGCCCTGACCACATTCCTATATTCCTCCCAAGTAGCTAGACCACTTTTCCACATTTCATAGACCTTCTTCCCTTTGAGATTTTCCATGAGCTCCTTGCTCATCCACGCAGGTTTCCTGCCACTCTTGCCTGATTTCTTTCTCTTAGGGATGCACCAGTCTTGGGCTTGGAGAAAGTGGTATTTGAATGTTAACCAACTCTCTTGGGCCCCCTTACCTTCCAACACTTTAGCCCATGGGATACTCCCAAGTAGGTCCTTGAAGAGGTTAAAGTTGGCTCTCCTGAAGTCCAAGGTTACAACTCTACTCACTGGCTTACATCTTCCACACAAGATCCTGAACTTCACCAACTTGTGGTTGCTGCAACCCAGGCTGCCCCCAACCTTCACATCCCCAACCAACCCTTCATAGATAGTAAGAACACAGTCTAGAACCACACCTCTCCTCGTTGGCTCTTCCACCACCTGTGTCAGAAAGTTGTCCTCCACACATTGCAGGAACCTCTCAGACTGTGTGTCTGGCCGTTTTTCTTTTCCAGCAAATATCAGGGTGATTGAAGTTCCCCCATGAGGACCATAAGTTGTCCTCCACACATTGCAGGAACCTCTCAGACTGTGTGTCTGGCCGTTTTTCTTTTCCAGCAAATATCAGGGTGATTGAAGTTCCCCCATGAGGACCATAGCCTGCGATCTTGAGGCTGCTTTCAGCTGCCTGGCAAAGGCCTCATCAACCTCCTCACCCTTATCAGATGGCCTGTAGTAAACACTCACAACAATGTCACCTGTGTTAGTCCGCCCCTTAATTCTCACCTATAAGCTCTCCACTCATTCATCATCCCTCTCCAGGTGGAACTGGATACATTCCAGGTGCTCTCTCACATAAAGGACAACTCCACCATCCATCTTGCTGACCTATCTCTCCTAAGGAGGATATAACCATCCATGACAGCATTCCAGTCATGTGAGCTGTCCCACCATGTCTCTGTGATTGCAGTGAGGTCATGGCCCTGTGGCCACACACAGGTCTCTAGTTTTTCTGTTTACTCCCCATGCTGTGTGCATTGGTATACAAACACTTAAGGAGACGAGAAGTGAGGAGAGTGTCCAGGTGTCCCCAGGGGGATGCAAGAAGATCCCCTGTCGTTCTGCACACCCTTGACATGACTGACCTTCTGGCTCCAGTCATGGGAGGCAGCTAAGGAAGATTTGTTACTCTGACAGTTGGTCTGTCCCATTCCCCAGTCTACTGCAGTGGCTTGAGCATTGCTGCTTTGGACCCCACCTCCCAGTTTTTCAGTTTAAAGCCTGCCTTACTAGGCTAGCCAACTTGCTGCCAAAGATTGCCCCACCTCTTCTAGACAGGTGGATCCCATCCCTCCCTAATAGATTATAATCTGTGTAGAAAGTTCCATTATCATAAAAACCAAAACCCTGGCAGGTTGTTGCTGACACCAGCCACATAGTCAGGAGTTTATGTGCATTATACGTTTATTTCTGGCTTCCCTCCCTCCTCCACCAGGCAGAATGGTGATAACTTTGGCACCAATGTTTTTCACTTGCCTACCCAGGGCTTTATAATCTCCCTTGATTCTGTCCATCTTCTGCCTTGTAGTGTCATTGGTGCCCACATGAAAGATCAACAGAGGATAGTGTTCTGTTTCTTTGACATGCTGTGGGACCCTCACAGCACTGTCCCAGATCGTGGCTCCCAGAGGCAGCAGACCTCTCGAGACTCCCTGTCAGACCAGCAGCCTTGGTGCCTTTTAACAGGGAGTTGCACACTGCAAGCACCCTGTGTTTCTTTTTTTGGTATCTGCTGCAGGGTGCCGGTGCAGTTACTTCCTGCAGATACTGGCCCTGTGTGTTAAGGCGTGCAAGAGCTTCAAACCTGGTTTTGGTGGTGATGGTGGAGGATGGGGACTGAGGTGGAGCCCTGCTTTTCCCGGTCACCAAAAACCAAGGTGCCTCTATCACAGTGTTGTCCCCTAGTGGGCCGCGGTCTCTCTCCTTTAGATCCCCCTAAATCCTGGCTCCGCAGATCCCTGCTCCACTCAGGATGCGCCTGCAGTGGGTTTGAGCTCCCGCAAAGACTTTGTCTTTTCCTTTTCCCAAGAGGAAAGGCAATTCATGCTTTTCTCTTTTGGCTGTCCCAGTTTCGTTAGCTAATGGCTGTTACAGCTTGTGGTCATTCTTCTCTCAATGTACCCTGGCAAGATAAGTACTTTTGTGAGGGAGGCAGAGGTGTTTAACAAATTACTTTATTCACTGAACACTTCCCTTGTGCATCCTTCCCTCTCTCAAAACTAAAACGACCAGTGCAGGCGCACAAGGACAGGAGCTAGAATTTTGTGTTGGCAGTACCTGGTTTTAGTGGTGATGTGCTGGGCTGTTAAGTGCAGATGCAATGCAGGGCACGTTATACTCGTCTCCAAAGGATGTTCCAGTTTTCTCTCAGCTTTTTTTTTCCCCCTTTTGTTCAAATAAGATTTGTTAAATCCTTCCTACTTTAAGAAGAAAATTAACTCTATCCTAGCAAAACCAGGACAGTCATGCACATAAAAGCTTAGAAGATGACATAGAGGTGGCAAAGGGCTCTGTACCAGATACGGGAGTGGTAAGTTTTAGAACTTGTAAGGATTAAAACAGTTGGCCCAAATTGGAAAGTTTCCACTTTGACTTTTGAATTGCAGCTCTTTAACAGTAGAAGTGCTGCTCACAAATAAAAGGAGAGATCGGTGTGGCCTATGACAGCATTACTTATTGAACTACTTAAGTCTTTGGTTCTTCCTCTATTTTTTTTTTTTCCTTATGTCAGAATCTACCCCTTAAATCTTTCTGGTTTAGCAGCTTGTGAGGCAGCCTTTTTTCTGGCTTATTTGAAAATCACCTAGCCTATGTTACTAGTAAAATGAGGCCCAGTAAAGTGCAGTACACCACCAGAAATGTTTTAAATTTTCCCCCTTAGGTTTCTCTTAAGCAGATTCTCATAGCGGAGAGAAGACCTTCCTTGTGCTTGTTCCATTAACATCAGTTGATCTGGTTTTTACTATGTGTTTTGTTGGAAAGACCATATAATACAGATGGTCAAACTTGACTCAAGTGTCATTTGAATTTAAGTTGTGGGAGTTTCTGAAAGAGAAGCTCAAACAGTGTGAGACGTTATGGGAGTGGGATAGATCCCTTGTTTGCAAACAGAAGGAGCTTCACTTTAAAGCCTTGCATTTTAGATTAGGTAAAAATAATCTTTCTGGAAGACAAGTGCTGCACTGCTCTAACCCACACAGATGAGCTGGTGTTACTAAGTCTGTACAGTTACTAAGTCTGTACAGCACATATGTAAAAGTAAAGCAAAAGAGGATAGAGGATTTCCTGTAGAATTTTATCTATTGACAATGGAAAATGGTAGCATACTGGAAGGTTTGAATGTGATAACATCCTTTCAGTCCTGGATAGCAAAGGTCACAAAATTTTAATATGCGTGCTGTCTTTTCAGGTTGTTGATTTGCTCTTGGCCCGGGGAGCAAATAAAGAACATAGGAATGTGTCTGATTATACGCCATTAAGCCTTGCTGCGTCTGGTGGCTATGTTAATATCATCAAGATTCTTCTCAATGCTGGGGCAGAAATTAATTCAAGGTAACTATGTGCGATGGATGAAGCGCAGTATAGCACAGACACTCCGTTGTTGGCTAAGTACTGAGGCACGGGCTGGAATCTCCAGTGCTTTCAGACCTTCTTGCAACCTTTCTACACGGATATTATCCTTAATGTTCACATTATTGTAGTGCTTTTAAGTTGCCTTTCGTTATCACAAACTTCATCTCCATTATACCTAAATTTTAAGAGGTTATTATGATTTGCAAACCTATTCCTTCCCTTTCCCTTTTCCACCATTCTAGAAGTCAAACTGTTTTCTATAGAACCAGGTAAAGGAACCAGCCAGAGGCCTCGGGACAGCTCTATGTGTGTGTTTGAAGAGATCTTTTTCAGTAAGAGGAACAGATT
The DNA here is from genome assembly GCF_000700745.2 of Antrostomus carolinensis. NCBI lineage: Eukaryota > Metazoa > Chordata > Aves > Caprimulgiformes > Caprimulgidae > Antrostomus > Antrostomus carolinensis. The sequence continues at coordinate 8,806 of NW_010323833.1, read as the reverse complement.
TACACAGCTGTGTCTCTTAAGCCTCCTCTTTATTAATTTTAAGAAAACTTACATTTATGCTATCACTAGAGAAATTAAAACTGCACCTGTGCTAGAAGCATGTTTTTCTGAATGAATCAGATGCACCCTTGATTTTTAGTGTATGTAGTTTGACTTATGTGTGCTTCAGCCATCTGAACGTCTAAAAGGTGAAATTTATTTTCCTTGTTTATAAATTGCAGTTGTCTATTGCATGTAGATACTCTGATGGTTTCTCCTGATCAAATAAAAAATGCTAGTATTTTAGGTCAGTGTCTATATTTGTGTATATTATATGTTCCTTTTTGGCTTACAACAAAACATTTTGTTCCTCTTAGATATACTTACAATTCCCAGAGCTTTCCTCTGGTTCTGGGAACTGCAGTTTGTTTCTTTCCCTTTAGGACTGGGAGTAAGCTAGGTATTTCTCCTCTGATGCTGGCTGCTATGAATGGCCATGTACCTGCCGTGAAACTATTGCTTGATATGGGTTCTGATATTAATGCTCAGATTGAGACCAACCGGAATACAGCTCTCACCTTGGCCTGTTTCCAAGGCCGAGCAGAGGTGGTCAGTCTGCTTTTGGACAGGAAGGCCAATGTCGAGCACAGGGCAAAGGTACGTATGTGTATCGCCTTTCCTTACGACTTGCTTCTAACAGGTAATTTTTCTGAGTTGTCAAGTTTCTTCAAATTTTCCTGTTACTTTGAGCCTCTCTGAGCTTTATTAAGTCAGAGGACTTATTAAATGTTCTGAAATAAGGTGTGTGTTTGTTTTTTAAATAAAAGCATCAATGATTATGACTTTTTTGCATTAGGGAAGAGCTGACTCGTCCTTCTGAGTTCATAATGACACTTAGATTGACTCTTGTTCTGTAGTACTGAGAAACTTCTCAGGTTTACACTTGATGTGATACTCATTAACAGAATAGATAAGTTACATATTTTTGCATATGAGTGAAGTCTAGGCAGGAAGAGAATAGTGTTGCTTATAGCGATTCTCATACAGAACAGATTTCTTGTCTACAACAGAAGTAGTGCAGTCAAACTTTATAAAGCTTTTACGTTGCTGTGGAACCTGTGGCTTCAGTACTGTGACTTTCTGTGCCTCTGAAATGCTCCACAGGTCCCATCCTTTGGTACTCTGGGACAGCTTTGTGTCTCCTGCCATAAAGCAAGCTTAAAGCTTGTGTAGACAGCCAGACTGATTTTCCCAGCACAAAGGAATTTTTGGTAACTCCTAAGGCTGCTGAAATAATTGTTGTGTCTGTCTACCCTGCCTGCTTCTGGAATGACTGTGGCTGGAGAAAAGGGGATATGGATAAAAGCCAGCTCTCAAATGGTCAGTTGGGCGTGTTAGCAGCTGGTATTAGTTTATTTAACAGTCTAGCCTGGCAACTAAGTTGGGCCCAGATCAGTCTCAGCACTAAGGGAGGCTAGAGAAAAGCTATAAAGCCAGTTTCTGAGCATTTTCATAGAAACACTTGCGTCTTCATTTGGATCTGTTCTAACCTCTGTTTTAGAGATCCTGTTGTAAACTTTGCTTTTGCTGTTGAGACAGGTATCTGGTGGTACTTAGTCAACAGTTTGCCTGGGTTTGTATAAATCAAAGCCCAAGAGCATTTGTGGGGTTTTGTTTTGGTTTCGTGGGGTTTTTTTGTTTTGTTTTAATTGTTGTTTTGGGGGGTTTTTTTGAGAGACTGCTTGAAGTTAGGCTCCTAAACTAAATACAGGCAGCTAAATAAAAAATCTAATTTCCTTCCGTAGAAATCATTTATGTCTTATCCAAAGTATATTTTCAGGCTGTGTAACTCATTCTCTTTGCACAGACTGGGCTTACACCTCTGATGGAAGCAGCTTCAGGAGGATATGCAGAGGTTGGAAGGGTTCTCCTTGATAAAGGAGCAGATGTTAATGCTCCACCTGTGCCTTCCTCAAGAGATACAGCTTTAACAATTGCAGCAGATAAGGGTCACTACAAGTTTTGTGAGCTCCTGATTAATCGGTAAATTATTTCTTCTCTCTAGTGGCACGTTTGTTCTGTAACTGTGTTCCTCTGTAGCAAGGGTGCCCTTGCTTACATTGCCTCGTGCGTCTGAGAGGAAAGGGAATGGGAAACTTTGGAAGTAGGATGTTGTATCTGTTCTCTACTCTCCAGGGTAATCCTGGAGTATCCTGCTGCTCCAGTGTTAATTAAGCTAAGCGGGCAGCTGGGACCAGAGGTGAGCAAATGGTGTCTGGCTTGGCAACTCTGTTGTCTGTGTATTAATCCAGCAGTTCCCACATGAGCATCTCCTCACTGTCACTTGAGGGGCAAAGGCTGGAAGTAGCTCTTGAGCTCTTCAAGCGTAACCCTACGAACTGCTAAAATCTCAGGGGGCTTCTTCGTCCTGTGGGTAATCACCACCTTAATGATAATTTAAAGGACACGTGGTTGCTAGTTGCATAGGTGTGGTGCAGTAGGCTTGCATGAGGTGAGTGTTCATTTCTGTACGGGAATTTTAAATAATTCCTGTGTCACTACATTGTGACTTAAACAGCAGATTTCAGGGACAGAATTTCTCTAGCCACTGGATTTCAGTTATTAAAGTTATATATCAAATTATACTCTGATTTTTCGTTGTCTTACTCCCTGACTTCCACCTGTACTCGTACCCTGTTTCACTCGATTACACTTGTACTTTTTTAGAGGAGCACATATTGATGTTCGTAACAAGAAAGGAAACACACCTCTGTGGTTGGCAGCTAATGGTGGTCACTATGATGTGGTTCAGTTGCTTGTGCAAGCAGGAGCAGATGTGGATGCTGCAGATAATCGGAAAATTACACCTCTTATGTCAGCGTTTCGCAAGGTAGGAGACCAACTTGATTTTATGTTTCAATGCTAAATGTTTTCAAATTGAAGTTTCTCATTTGGTCTTAAGTCTTGAATGCTTGGTTTTCAAAGAATCAAATATAATACAGGAAAATTACTATTTTGATAAAATGCCTACTTTAAAGAAATCATATTCTGTGTAGTTCACACAGATACAGTTTTTGACAGGTAAAAAACTTTGTTCCTTAAACCATGTTAACTTTATTATTTCCAGTTACACACTGTCCAAAAACTTTCACTGTTTGAGATTTCACTGTCTTGAGATTACCACAGTGCCCTCTAAATTTCTGCAGATTATATTGCTTATTTCAGTCCTGCTTTTAAGAAGAACAAAAGATTGGTCTGTAATAAGCTGTCCTGATTCCTTTGTGCTTCTGTTCTGTTCCTAATTTGTCATTCAGTGGGATATTTTGGATCATAGGCTCTTTTGTCACTGTGTTTTCTTCTTGACAGGAAGAACATTGCTTTGTGATGGTTTAATCACTTGTGTTGTTGGATGCAAGGAGCATAGCTATAGCAGAGGAATTTATTAACTAACGCTGCTTTGCCTTTAACAAAATATCAAATAAGTATACAGCTTTTTTGACAAACAGCAATAGTGAGCATGCCACTGCTGTCCCTTCCTTGGACTTGGTCCTTGTACTTGAAAATAAGAAATGTGGGAGAGTTTGTCTGTGCCACCACGATGGAGAACAGCAGGCATGCTGTCAACAGGGGATAAACAGTAGTAACTACCTTTCTTCCTAAACAGCAGCCTACCAGAAATGTTCTTGCTTATTGTTAGTCTTTTGCATTGGATATCAAGCTTGTATTTTGATTATGAACGCTGATAATGGTATACAAGAGATTAGAATTTTCTTTGCTCTTACAGGGGCATGTGAAAGTAGTTCAGTTCCTGGTGAAAGAAGTTAACCAGTTTCCTTCAGACATTGAATGCATGCGATACATAGCGACGATAACTGACAAGGTGAGTTTAACTTTGGGAAAAGACGCTGTCCCTTATTTTCAGGGAAAATATACATGAGAAATTCTTAAGTGTTCAAAAACTGAATGTACGTGGTTGCTGATGTTTGATTCAGAAGTTTGTGCATATCTCCTTTTTAATACAGAACTTTAAAAACTAAATCCATGTTTAGGTCTTGTTCTGTTAAAACAGTTTGTCTGTTTATGAATACAGGGAAGCTAATCTCATGTTTGTAGAGCAAGCCTCACTCCTTCATTTTAGTTTATTATGGAGGTAGTAAGACAAGTTTGCATTCCAGGACCTGTTGAAAAAGTGTCACCAGTGCGTGGAGACAATTGTGAAAGCTAAAGACCAGCAGGCTGCAGAAGCAAATAAGAATGCAACTATATTGCTGAAGGAGCTAGACCTGGAAAAAGTGAGTAGAGAATTGCTGTTGTGTAGCATAATTGTTTGAACTATGTATTAATTTGTAGGTTGCATTTCCTGTTGGTGCTTCTTGGGACAGTAGTTCTTCATGCTGTGACTGTATGTGCTTTCCTTCCTCTAATATACAAAAAGTGAAGCGTATACTGAAGGTGGCAAATTAGAACTGACTTCTGCTCCAACCATGCCATTGGCATTTTTAGGAGAGTTTGGACTTGGCAATAGTTCCCTTAGGTAGCAGGTCTTGTGCATTACTTTAGTGCAGAGGACATGTGAATAAAGGAGGTCTTCCAGTCTCTGTGGTGTCATACATGCTATATGTTGTGTAAGATGTAGTCTGTAAGCATTTCATGCACTTCTACTCAGTGTTACAAAGGAGAACCTACAAGCTGCCTGATGAGCTCTCTGGAATTGAGCAGATAGTGGGGAAAATCAACTTATCCCTCACAGAGAATATTGTGAAGTGTCCCAGAGTGATGCAGACACTTTTTAAGCAGTCTTAATGGGCTCTCTTAATGGAGGTTCTTACAATCTGACAAACAAGTTCAATATTAGTTTATTGAATTTTCCAAGTTGCTGACTTGTTAAACACCTGCTGTGCAAAGCTACAGTATAGCGTGGTTAACTTCTCTGATTCCATATATTTTAAAAAGTGGTTAAAATGATAGCAGCTTTTTCTGTCAAATACTCTGGTAGATCTTTTTAAATCAAAAATGTGAATGTTGCTGCAAAAATATTAATGAGGTTATTAAATGTTTCTTGAGAAAAGACTGAGATGATGAGAGATTTTGCTGGTTTTCTGGTAAAATTGTATTTTTGTAATACCTCTGTTTTGATTGTTATTTTGTGTCATTCCTTAGAGATTTTGAGACCATCTAATCCTGGTGTTCCGTAAGGTCTGCCCAGTTTTTGTGTAATGATTCACTACGTGACAAAGTAGTAGTTCATCTTGCTCTCTCCTTTCTCCCTCCACCCAGATTTCTAATTTATATTTATTTATAAGTATATATTATTTATAAATTATAAGTATAATTTAGTCTGTGTGAAAATGTTTAAATATGGATCCTTTTCTCCTACATAGTCAAGAGAGGAGAGCAGAAAACAAGCTCTTGCAGCTAAAAGGGAGAAAAGAAAGGAAAAGAGAAAGAAGAAGAAAGAGGAACAAAAGAGAAAACAAGAAGAAGATGAAGAAAACAAGCCTAAAGAAACTCTGGAACTGCAAGAAGATGATGATGAAGAAGAAAATGATGATGAAGGTAAAGAACAGGTGTTTCTTATGAGCAAGGTATTTGTGGGGGTGCTTTTTTTTTAACCATTTAGGTCAGGGCATCTGTTTGAAAGCTGGCTTCTCTGGTACTGTGACACTGTTACATAGTTTCTGCCCTGCTTCTTCCCCCTGCAGTCAGTGTTCCTGGCAAGACTCCTTTGTTCACATTTTTCCCCTCCTTTGTTCTCCAAAGTCTTTCACTCTTGTAGGGTTTACAGCTGAATGCGAGGCGAATAATCTGACAGCTCAGCCAGGAGCATAACTTTGGCTGCAGTGTCTTCAGTGAGGGCACTGGTTTCTGTTTTTTGGGTTTTGATTGTGTATCAACTGTTTTTCTTTCAGTGGAGCAAGAAGTTCCTATAGAGCCTCCTAGTGCAACTACCACAACTACAATTGGAATTTCTGCGACTTCAACTACTTTCACAAATGCCTTTGGGAAGAAGAGAGCTAATGTGGTGACTACCCCCAGCACAAATAGAAAAAATAAGAAAAATAAAACAAAAGAGACTCCTCAGAATATGCAGATAATTTTGCCAGATCAGCATATATCTCTAGCACAGCAAAAAGCAGATAAAAATAAAATAAATGGAGAGCCAAGAGGTGGTGGTGCAAGTGGAAATAGTGATTCTGATAACTTGGATAGCACAGATTGCAATAGCGAAAGTAGCAGTGGAGGTAAAAGCCAAGAGTTGAACTTCACAATGGATACCAATTCCTCTGATCGGCGCTATGCCTCATTGCTTATCCCCTCTCAGGAAGAAAAAAGTAGTGCCTCAGCTTCAAAAACACCAACAAGGTGAGGCTGCTGTGTTGCTTCCCTATTGTTTCACAGGTTTTTACCTCTTCCAGTGTAAACTTTCTGTAGCTTAAGCTTTACACCAGCTGGTACATTCCCAAAGTCTTGAGAGATGAGTTTGCTCACTTGTGTAGCTATTAAATAATACTGTCAAGTTTGTTGAACGCAACGTCTTTAAAGTGGTAAAGGTAAGATTTTTTTGGCATTGCTTGGCTAGTTTTTAATACTACTTTAGCAAAACAGCCAGTTTTCTTTCTGAGCTATTTAAGCATCCATATTGCATTGCCAACTTTATAAGAATAGATTTTAAAGTGAGTATGCTGTGAATTTAAAAAGGAAGTGCCAGCTTTACTTATAATCTATTTAGAGAAGTGGTTTCATTATCTTCTAATTGTTTTATGGTTTCATCATTAACTGATTTGAATTGCAATCTCTTTGTTTTAAGGAGGGAAGAAGCTGATGACTCTGAGCACTTCAACTGCCAGGTTGATGGCCAGTTTGATTTAACCTTGTCAAGCCAGAGGTGAGAGTCAAAAGAACTTGGTGAATGTACAAGGGCCATATGAATGGTTTGGAAGATCATTCAGTTGCCAGGAAGTCAGCTAATAACTTCTACAACACCAGGTTCTGAATAGGTCATTGATCTGAATCAAAAAGCTTAGATCCTATCTGAATTAGTAATCTTTGCTTATTTTTATGTGTAAGTAGTATGAGTCTGATCCTCTATAGTTTTCTTTTTCCTTTTCTTTTCCTGCATTAAGGGAGGGGAGAGGGTATGGGATTGATCTACACAACACATGGCTGACTGAGAACCCAGCTTCCATAAGAATGCAAACTTCATGGGTTCAAAAAGGGCAGCAAGCGAGAGGGCTGTGGCCAAAACTCTGTGTGATTGTGCCTCAAAAGTGATTGAGGCACTTGTCTGGGAATGGAAAGAGAGTCAGGATTTTCTTTTTTCTTTTTTTTTTTTCCCAGATTAAAGTTAGGAGCAGAATGAGTGGATTTGTCAGCCCTTGTGGTTGCAGTGTGTGTGTGTTTTGGATTACCCTTAGGAATTTTAGAAATTGGATTTTCTCTACATTCTGTTTAATGAACATAAGTTGTTTCTGTCTTGGACCTTTCATCCAAGGTCTCCTACGAAAGCCTTGGAATCCAGTGCAGTTCACCGCAGCAGTATGCAACTAAATGCATACTTCTTTGTTGGAAGCAGTGCTTCTGTTAGATAAAGTACACCTAAGAAACATGGCAGTATATAAATATCAAAATGGGACTAGTACATTTGATTAACTTCTGCAGGTGCCCGTTGGCTCTTGCACTAGGCAGACTTTTATCTGAAAATAATTTCTAAACTTGTTTTTCCTGAATTCCTCTTCTCTTTAGTCATAGACATGCCAATAACAAGGCTATTGTAATTGAAACTTAAACTCAGACTTAGTAAGAAAGTGACATTATTACCGAAATACCTTTTCTTTAAAAGCTATTCAAAAAGGAGAACACAGTATAGACACGTAATTGGATGTGCCTAAGTGGCTGTGTACTGCCTATTATAAACTATTTTAATCTGATGTCCTTAGTGCTTCTGGTATTACTTCATTCAGTTTAGCACTCCACTCTTTGGAGGAAGGTTATAGACTGTGGAGTAAAAGGTAGAAAACTACCTGTGAAGTCACACAATGGTTGTTGCAGGTAGGAAATAAGAAAGAAAACAGTTCATGCTAGTAGTTCTAAGCTGCTAGCTGAAGAAATGTATACTGTAATGCTGTCATTTTATTTTGTAATTTGTAATTTGTAATTGACAAATTTCTATTCCCAGACTTGATGGTGAAGGTCCTTCAAATTCTCTGTCAACTACTTATAAGCCTGTATCCCTGCCTCTGTCCTCTCCAAATGTAAAGCTGAATCTGACTAGTCCAAAAAGAGGTCAGAAAAGAGAAGAAGGCTGGAAAGAAGTGGTTAGAAGGTAAAGACTTTAATTCTATGTTTTAAATCTGTCTGTGAGTTTTTTAGCTTGTAAATTTTTCTCAAATACAGAATGTCCAGCAAGCTTATTTCTTACTTAATTGTATAACTACTTTATAACAAAATCTACCCCCCTTACTCTTGCAGTGCTGTGAAAACAAATTGCAGTCCTGATTTGTAGTAACTCCTTGCTAACTTAACATCAATGTGACGTGAACATTGTATTTGGCACAAAGGTTTTCTTTCCCTGTGTCTCCAGTGGAGTAAAGGATGGTGGGGATAAGATAAAAGGAGGAGGAAGCAGATGGCAGTGAAAAGCTCCTACAACAGATGATCGCACAGTAACTAAAGGCAGGATGGTTAATCTCTTCAAGGCTAAAATTCATTGTGCTTTGGGTGGTGACCTTGATCACTGATTCCATGGAAAATTCTGTCACCTTAAATTGAATGTTAGAGGTGCAATTAGATTTAAAGATTGGCCTTTTATGATGGGGTTACAACATTG
>NW_010323832.1:30420-55001 GCF_000700745.2 Antrostomus carolinensis | reverse complement strand
ATGATCTTAAAGGTCTTTTCCAATCCAAGCAGTTCTGTGATTCTGTGAATGCAGGTGGGGAGAACCCTCCATTCCCACATATCCCACCCATGCTGCAGATTCCATCCTGGCCTCCAGACCTTCAACTTCTCCCTCTCTTCACTCCTTCAAACTCCTTCCTTTGCTTTCTAAAAATGTCCCCCTTCCCCACCCTGGCTCTCCATCCTCTCGGCTGGCAGCAGACTCCTCCCGTTGCTATAACAACAAGCAGCAGCCCGGCCAGATCGGCCAGACCCTGACACTTCCCTGTCTGCATCCAAATCACCTCCTGATGTGCGAACACACTCGCTTCCTCCTCAAGTCTTTGCCATCTGCCTGCAAGGGGGGGATTGCTCTGTGCAGGGGGCTGTGACCCTCTGCAACCACCATGTGCCTCCTTCCCTCTCCCTGCACACCTTGCAGCCCCCCAGCTGGGTCCACACACATGACATGGACCACATTTATGTCCCACACACCCTCTGAGCCAAAACACTGTTCTAACCCATGTAGGTTAGATTATGAATACATGAAAATGGGAGGATTGCTTGAAATACAATATGCACTTGCAGCCCAGAAGGCCAATAACCGTATCCTGGGCTGCATCAAGAGAAGCGTGTCCAGCAGGTCGAGGGAGGTGATTCTGCCCCTCTACTCCACTCTTGTAAGGTCCCACCTGGAATACTGTGTCCAGTTCTGGAGCCCCCAACACAAGAAAGACATGGACCAGTTAGAACAAGTCCAGAGAAGGGCCACCAGGATGATCCGAGGGCTGGAGCACCTCTCCTATGAAGACAGGCTGAAAGAGTTGGGGCTGTTCAGCCTGAAAAAGAGAAGGCTCCGGGGAGATCTTATAGCGGCCTCCCAGTACCTGAAGGGGCTACAGGAAAGCTGGGGAGGGACTTTTCATAAGGGCAGTTAGTGACAAAACAAGGGGAAATGGGTTTAAGCTGAAAGAGGGGAGGTTTAGATTAGATATTAGGAAGAAATTCTTCACTGTGAGGGTGGTCAGACACTGGAACAGGTTGCCCAAGGAAGTTGTGGATACCCCCTCCCTGGAAGTGTTCAAGGCCAGGCTGGATGAGGCTTTGAGCAACCTGGTCTAGTGGAAGGTGTCCCTGCTGATGGCAGGGGGGTTGGAACTGGATGATCTTTAAGGTCCCTTCCAATCCAAACCATTCTATGATTCTATGAAATATGGTGAAAAAGATGTGTCCAGGGCTGTATCCTGGACTGGTCTGAAAGCTGGAGGCACATTTAGCACAAAAGGGCAAGAGAAAAAAAAAAAAATAAATAAAAATTATAAAGCAAAGGCACTGGGTGTCCCTGCCCTGTGGTCTGGGCCTCAAGTCCAGCCCATGGATTAGTTGCTGGTGCTGGGTGAAGCCTCTGTTACTGCAGGCTGGATGTAGGGTGCTGTGGGCAGAGCTTGCTGTTCCTGCACAAACAGGAAAACAAGCCCTGCCACCCTTGAGTTCCTGGGGATCTTGCTAAACCCAGCAGCAAACGGGTATTTGTAGGGGCTTTTCCACCCTGGATCATGAACTCCACTTAAATGTCCTTTCTCCAAGCCTTTCTGGGGGCTGACCACAGCAGACTGGACAATGAAGGTGGAAAATGACAGGGAAAGCGTGGCCCTCTCCAAATCATGCATGTAGCCTCCTAGTATCATCCCTTATTGCTCTTACATTAAATCAATGGAGAGAGGAAGCCTGATCCTGTGTTCTGAATGGGCAACAAAGAGCCAAGAAGCTCCTTAATGCCATTCTTGGCGCTCATTCTACCTCACTGTGTGGTCCTGGCCTCTTCTGTGAGCCTCTGATTCAGCCAACCATTGCAGCTCTTTGCTCCTGTTGGGGCTCTGAACAGTCCCACTGAGTTCAGTGGGAAACTAACACACTAAATGCTTTTGTGTTTAGGTCTTAATCTTCTGGTATCAAGTATTCTGGTGTCAGTATGTTGTGTATTTCACATACCTGGAATGAAAAAAATATGAATGTACATGAAAATGGAAGTGAGGATACCTGCATCTGGGTTTCCTCATTGCCATTTGTAATAGTTTAGAAGGCAAAAATTAACGAGATGTAATTAAAATGAAAATGCAGTGTAAGAACCCAAGTCCAAAACACCAATTAAGCTGACGTCTTGTCTGCAGCAACAAAGAGATAGGTGATGTATTGTTTATACAGAGTTATTGTTTGTACAGACCTGAAGAATTAACATCCGTTCTTCCACCCTGTGTTAAAAAACCAAAGAGACTCTGACATTGTGTGGAGCGGGTGCTTCAGGGAGTGGGTAGCAAAAACCAGGTTACACGGAGGTTCTGCAGGACACAGGTCCCACCTACTCCTGGGATCCTTCCTAGACGTGTGCAAAGAAAGTGGGTTCCTCAAGCAAGAAAGCCTCAGGTTTGTTCCTGCACCCAGAGATTTTCCCTCTGCTCTTTGCCTGGACAGAAAAATGAGTCACCTTCAGGTATCATTTAAACCTGGTCATGGTGATTTAGGGATGGAAATCCCCTTTACTTTTTAACGTGATTTTTCTGCCCCTAACTGCTACTTTGAAAATATATTCCCTGGTGATTAAAATTGATGAGGTAGTCTAAAGGAAGGAAAAAGGTGTTCAATATTCTCTACTTTCTGAGTTTTGGAAGGTTGCCTGGGAGTATTTCTAAGTTTCGGAAGCTTTCTGAGAAAAATCTGTAAAACTGAAAAGCAAAAGGAGAGTTGAAGTAACATGGATTATTTTGGTGCCTAGCTAATGAAAATCAAATAAATACACTTGTTCTTAAGCTGTGGTTTCTCTCTGGAAAATCAAACCATAACATATCTAGGTCAGATACATATCATTCCCTCCCTATCTTTTGGAGGGGCCAGAGCAAGACCAATCATCAGCAACCCTAATCTCATGGTCCTTCCTGCGGGCCTCATCTTGGTTTATCCCATCTGTCATTATGGGTTTGTAGCATGATTCAGGTTGGAAGGGAACTCTAGGTGTCTCTGATGCACCTAAAATCAGGACCTGCTTAGAGGAGGTCACTCACGGCCTTACTCAGCTGAGTTTTTCATATGTCCCAGGATGGAGATTTCACAACCTCTCAGAGCAGCCTGCTCCAGTGCCTCATCACATTCCTCACCCTTCCGTTTGGTACCTCTCTCACTTTTCTGGATTCTGCTTTTGGGCTTGTTTAGGTAAGGGCATTGGCAGATTGGAGCTGCCTAAATGTTGGTACCTAGTCTCATTTTAAGTGACAGTGAAGATTGTCACCTCAAGTAATACCTGCTTGCAGGGTTGCATGGGTGGTAGGGGTGGGGATAGCTGGAGGTTATACAGCAGCCCAGGCCAAGAACATATTCCTGGTGGAGACTTCCATGCTGTTGGGCTGCTGCTGCTGTCCTTGTAGTGCTGTCCTTCTGCAACACTGCCACTGTGCAGAGCACCCCAGGCTCACTTGGTATCCCCAAGCTTGGGATACCATGAGGCTTTCTCTGGGGCATGGCCTGAGGAGCAACAGCAGGAGGTGGCACAATCTCCAAAGGAGAAACCAATGGAAAAGTGTCTGCATGTAGTGGATACCGGTGTCTTGGCATCGCATAGGTGCTTAAGGCACGTGACAGGAGAGGGTGGACACCCACTCTGGTGGACAGCTGTGGAGTCCAAGTGTTAGGGCATCTTCTGTGTGCGCAGCCAGGCCAAAGTATCTATGGGCTCGTAGCTTCCCAGATTCTCCATGCCCAGCAAGGATAAAACCTCCTCACCTGACTGATGAGCTGTGCTGCCTGAGGCAGGCAGGTGACCCTGAGCTTTGGGTTCAGTCCCTGGAGAGCTGGAGCAAGAGCTCACAGTGCTGCTTATGTGGGATGAAGAGGAGGAAGGTGCTGCCAGTCCATTATGCTGTGAATCGACAGAGATGCAGTAGTGGTGTTACATTGATTTTGGTTTTTCAACCAGTGGCTTTGGTCCATGATGACAGAAATATTATGTAACTACTGGAGCTACAACCTGAGCAGGACGTGACAGTCAAAAATCTCTTTGCAAGGAGCTTTACAGATTTAATACATATAAAATATGTCAATATTATAATAATACAGATACTTAATGTATAATGTTAAATTGATAACATTATAACAACACCTCTGATAGGTGACATCCTCAGCCATATGGAGGGCTGACGGTGTGGAGCATGATGAATAATCAAATGAGCTGCAGGGGACAACCAGTCAGGCAAGCCATAAATTTAAGCCCTTTATTCTCTGCTGAGATCAACCTACAGTGATTATATAAAAATGTGATATAGGTGCATACACTGCCTGAAAAGGAGGGGCTGACAACACTAAGATTTCCCTGCACAGAGCCTGTGTTTCTCCTGATGAAGGTGCATTGCAATAGACACAAACATTAGCGTTTTCTGCTTCACAAGGCAACTGTTGGATGGGCAATTTTTCACCCAATAGTGTGGAAATAAAAACTGTTTGACAGAGGCAAAGTCTGAATGGCATGTATCGATAATCAAAGGCACCAGCCTGCACCTCGGGTTTACAAAATGCTGTAGCACACTGAAGTTTTTCTGAACAACCTCCTTGAAGTTTGAATTTTTGAGCTTCCAGATTTCTCAAGACCCAAAGGCACTAAAGAAAAAAAACCAGATGTACAAACAGAATTTTAAATAAAGCTCTCTCCAGAGAGGAAACTAAAAAAGAATAAGACTTTTGCTCCTGCAAGGGAGAAAAAGAGCTGAACACACAGGTCCTTTGTTGCATTAGACCCTTAAACTCATCTACATGGTGCTGGCATTTCCAGTGGCTTTGACTCGGGGTGACTAACACCGGGAAAACACAATGCACAACTTTATCAGTAAACTTCATTTTGAGGGAGGCTTCCAGGAACTAGAAATCCTGCCTGAACTGTAACAGTTTTGTTTTCGTGAAGCAACAAAACAAAGTCTGGAGGAAGGACTCCCTGTGGAGTTAGTCAATGGAGCAGCTCCTTCCACGCTAGCACAGCCTGTGCCTTTGGCAATGAACAGAAGACCCAACCCAAAGAGCTGGCAGTCTCCCTGAATTCAGAAACAACTAGAGAATTTGAAATGCTCTGTACATTGGACACTAAAGCTCTTCTTTAGTTATGTAAATCTCAGTCCTGATGTGAATGGACAAATTTGTTGGTGACCTGGGTCTGGGCCTTTAATTTCTATTGAAATCACTGGAACATGAGCTTACACCTAATGTCACTATCTAGAAGGACATTTAACCTTGGGAGAGACCACCTGTGTCTGTCTGCAGAGAGATGCAATCAAGTAAGGGTCTTGAGTTGGGTTTGATCCCTGGAAATTTTCCAAGACACCTTTCCCTTTCCGTTGACTAAGCAAGGGGTTTGGATACTTTAAGAGGATTTTTCATTAGCAGCAAATATGTAATACCTAGTTTCATACATCTGGCACCTGCTGCTCATTTCTGGATGGAGACATACAGGGCATGCTTATGGTCAAGAGACTTAACAGAAATGTAGCAGACATCTAAGGATAATCCTGCAGCACTGAATCTAGGTGGGATGGAGCTCACTGCAAGAGATACTCTTGACTACATGCAAACTTTGAGTGGGGAAAATAAAAATCCAAGGAGTCTATAAAAGAAAAGCTTGTCCACAACAAGAAGTTACAGGTAATCAGCTGGTGCCTAAGTGAATTTGGCAGAGCAACTGGCTTGTTTCAGCACACTAAGTCATTGAACAACCATTTAAAGATTTTTGCTGAGGTTCTGGCTCAGTGGAGGGCTTATGAATGAGTAAAAAGAATGAGAAAAAATGAAGGGAAGAGCAGAAAAAGCTGCTGCCACCTCAAAGTTCTCTAGGCTTAAATAGCTCCTTATGCATTGTTACATAAACATTTTGATCTCTGACAAATAAAAGAGTACATACCCTTGGGAAAAAAATGTAAGGAATTGTTTTCCAGGACAACGCTTTTAGCGATGATTTGCACGCCAGAGGGAGGAAGTAATCTCAGCTGTGCAATTCCTATGGTATTTCAAAAATGATTCGAGATGTACCTGTGCTCTAATGACTCTCAGGACTACAAAGCAGAGTGAAAGGAATAAGGGATGAGCCTGAGAACGTTCCTCTGGGGAATTCATTGTCCTGTGATGAGCAAGAAGCCTTTAACCCTTGGAAAATGCCTCCTACAGACTGCAGTTGTGAGAAATGCTCCCTGCACAGTAGTTCTCATGTGAGAGCTAACAATGGATGGGGCATATTGCACCCCACATCGTTACAGAAGACTGGTCTAATTGTTGCTGAATATAATTTCCTTTCAGCCTGGGATTAAATATTACTTAAATGTGAGCAGAGGATCCCACTGAGGCTACCCCATCATTGGTAGGGAGATGCCAGTGATTTTTTATACCTCTCTTCCTGTATCTTGTGCCCAAGGGAGGAGGAAAGAACTGGCCACTGCCCTTCAGCTGGCCTTACCTGGGATTTGGTCCTGCCAGGCTGTTGTCGTCTGTCTTGGGGTACAGCAGGCACCAGCAGCCAGCTCTTCTTAATTCTCTTTCCAGAAACAGCAAAATGAAGGAGCTGAAGTTATTGGTCCCAAACATTCAAAAAAAATCAAATGGGAATTACAAAACTCATGAAGCAAACCTTAAAAAAAAAA
This sequence comes from Antrostomus carolinensis, assembly GCF_000700745.2. NCBI lineage: Eukaryota > Metazoa > Chordata > Aves > Caprimulgiformes > Caprimulgidae > Antrostomus > Antrostomus carolinensis. The sequence continues at coordinate 48,337 of NW_010323832.1, read as the reverse complement.
AAAATAGCATGAAAAACATTCAAAGGGATAATTTTATTTTCTACCTACAATTTGTTTACAGCTTTGGGGCCCAGAAGCTTATGTTTTAAAGTGATAGATAAGCTGTCCACGCAGCCATGTAAAGTCAGGAGGCAGAACTATTAACAAATATGCCAGATCTTTCCAAATACTAAAGTATTTATCAGTTATTTACCCGTAGTCTCAGTTTTGTACTGTTGTTGGTGAACAATAGGGAGAAGCATCTCTGGAGAGCCTTTCTCCATAGCGCTGCATTTCTAGGGAGCTCCTGATACTTCATTCCTGTCTGCTTCACCATGGTGGTATCTGAACAAGTTCTCATTGAGCCTAAAGCACATCAGTAAGATCTGTCAAAACCGATTACAGCTTTACTGCTGCTGAGACACTGCAATGTCAATTCTTCTTACATTTAGCTTCTCAATAGCCCCACTCTGAATTCAGATGTTTGCTGTAATTTAATAAAATACTCTAACAAATACATTTGTGTCAAACAGAAGTGTCCTCAGTGGTAAGTAATAAAACACTTAATCCAGCTGCAGAAGCATGAAGTGTAATATTTCCTGTAATCATTTCCTTTTCTGTGTAGCAGGATGACCTTAAAATCTCACAGAAGGCATTGAGCTCCAGTGCTGGAACAGTTCTGATTTACTCTTCATCACCTAATGAGCGTTTTTTTTTTTCTTCTCTGGTCTCCAGTCTGAAAGGAGAATATATAAAAGAATAAGTACTGTGTCTATCACAAAACTGAAAGATGTCAGCTACCCATTGCTCAGTTTAAGTAATTTAACACTTTATTTTTCCTTGTTTTGATTTTTTTTAAATGCCAAAAAATCTGGAAAAACAATTTAAAAATTGTTCTCATTTGAAGAGAATACATTTTGCTTTAATTTTTAATTCGGTTAAGAAGCATATAATCTTATGGAATACAGAAATAATCTCTTTTCTCCTACTACTTTTTTGCTGCTTCTTTTTCTTTTATCCAAAATTATTGCAGAATAGTTATTAACTACTGGGACTCCAGATCCTGGAGGAGCACTTTATTGTCTTACCCTACAGTTTATTGGAAAGACTTGAAGGGTTTTGGGTGGCTTCCTCCTGAACTTTGGTTTGGTAGCAAATAGGATAGCTTTCCTTTCTTAATGTTTCCTCCCTGAGGCTTTTGAGCAGGAGAAAAAATTCAGTTAGGAACTGCAAATAGTACGTACACCAGGGTGCAGTGAAGTGCACCACGGAAAGGTGTGAATATCCGAACACAGCTGCTCCAGCTTGGTATTATTAATGACTGCTACCAAGAGAGGGGGCTGTACCACATACTCTCGTGTTTTATTTCTTTGTATAGTGCATTGAAATTTCCTTCTGTGCTGTGGCAGATCCTCTCTCAGGTTCTTGTTTACTTACACAACCATTTAAAATATATGTATTTAAAAAGCAAAAAATGGGCATAAGAAAAAAAACCCCAAAACCAAACAACCCCCCCCCCAAAAAAAAAAAACCCAGAGGGACACATTGACTAGCTAAACTTCAAAGCCATTCTTTCCCTGCCACCTCCTCTTTCTATGTATTTCTCAGTTATGAAATGCTGGTTTTTCATTTAACTTGCTGCCACTAGCACAGCATGACCTTCCCATGTTTATTCTGGATGGAAAGAAGAAACTGAGTCTCAAGGGAGCGCAGCAGGCACCGCGGCTGCTGGGAGAGGAGGCTGAGGAGTCAAAGCTTGGCCATGGGTTTGCAGTGCACACTCCTGTCCCAGGCAATCCCCAGCACTTGGCTTTTCTCAGACACTGTGCCCCTTCCAAGTGCACAGGTTCACCATCCACCACAGATGGGACTCACCAGGAGGCAGCAGAGACTTGGGAGGTCCACGCTGCGTGGCAGTGTTTGCAATGAGGAAGGTATCAGTAATTTCTCACTGGGCCCCTTCTCTTGCACCGAGATGCTGGAGCTGTCAAGATGTAGTGAGGCTGATCAGAGGATTTCAGGCAAGCTGGAAAGAAGATAAAAACAGACGTATAGTGGGAAATCAACCTCTACTGTTTTTATGTCTGTTGCAGACTGAATCTTAGTCAAAAAGATTTGGCAAAAGGTGATGGCAGAGACCTTGGTTTCTACACAAGCTGCATGTTCTGCATTTTTGATAACCCCCTTCTTGCTGAAGTTGGTTCCTAGGGGTCAGAATTCAGTTAGGGTCTGCACTTGGACAAGTAAGATCGAGGGAGCTCCTTGAGACTGGCAAGAAATGAAGGAGATGTGACCTAGGCATCTGGGGGCATTTCTTAGAAAGGCATCATGGCCTTGGAAAGCAGTAATGTAACTCTGAAACTGACATATACGATTTCTGGAGTAGCAGTAACTCCTTTTCTGGGTGACAAATCTACTTGCCAAAGCAGAATTTGATGTGCCTCAAAACTGGGACAGCAAATCCTGAGGCTGTTGTGCCCATACAGAGTTAAGCTGGTTGTTGTGCTTCAGTCATGCAACTGATACAAGAGATAAAGGACAAGATCAGATTTTCTCCCTGACTTACTGCTTGTTTCCCAACCTACAGTGCCATCTAAGCATCTAATTCCAATTTCCAGTGATTAGGTCCTGGGTTTAGATTTGGTGAGAGGAAGAGGCACTGAGCACAGCCAGATTTTTGAGTCATATAGAGGGCTAATATAGCTAGCAATTAGATCATTCTCTCAAGTGTGAAAGAGCCAGGTGCTGGTCCCTCCTCTGCTCTGCTTGAAATTTGCATTGAACTCGAGGCTCCTGCCTCCCCAGGGACTTACCTACCTCTTGGGCATTGAGAGATGTCATAAGCTGTGTCTGTCTTTGCTGGCATTTATCCACTTTCCATGATAATTGAGATGATGGAAGAAGAGAAAATAAATGAGAAATCTTGGGAGGGGTAGCAAATGTAGGGCATTGTACAATTATTGTATGTCTTTTTAAAAGTGTAAATGATCTAAAGGCCCTATACTTAAAATTCCAGCTAATAATGCACCCTCATTTATTCTTAAAGAAAATTCAGGGCTAGATTTTAAACTGATATAGTCTATTTTGTTGCCAATTTTTTAAGAAATTAATTCTGCAGATCATCACTTTGTGAAGAATGGGTTGGCAGCATGACACCAACTAGAGCTCTAAGGCTGAGCTTATCATTCAAGCCAGTGTCTTCTGACAGATGTAGAGGTTCAGGTTAAAATATGATTTTGTGTCTCTTCCTTTGGCTTCCTGGTGGTTGGGTGGAGTGACCGGCAAGAACAACTGGTTTACTTTGATGTAGCTTTAAAGATTTTAGCTTAAGTGTACTGTTGTGTATCAGCAGTAGATCTCAGCTGTGGTATTCAGTTTTATACTCTCATTTTCACCTGCTCTCATGAGATTTGAAGAGCTATCAATCCCCTGCAGGTAGGACACTTTTTCTTAAAATATTAGAATAATTCCTCAAGATTCAATGGAATCTGGTGTCATTTCAGTCACAACATCCAAGTGGAATTTCATTTATACAGGCTGTGGATCTGCTCATTTCTCTGCCCTGATTAAACAGACACATCATTGTGTCTTTATTCTCAGTCACAGGCTCCTTGGAGGTCAGTCTTCAGAAACGCTAATTGTTTCAGTGCTCAATTCTGGGAAGAATTCTCTTTCATGTCCTCCAAATCATTCTTCCTCTTCATGGTGTCCACGAACAGCTGGAAAACCAACCTGTCTCTGCAAGCGTGCTCAGAGCAAAGGTCTAGGGCGGGACCCGTGGTGTTCTGCTGGTGCATTGCTCTTACTGCTTCTGGTGAGGAGCAGACTGAGGGGGAAATCACATATGCAGACAAGGAGACAGTCAGCAACATGCCCTTCACCTGCAATATATGATATGAAAATGAAATACACATTTAATTGGTGTTGAGGCTTTTGAAATAATTTGTCTTCCCTGAATCTGACCACATTTTTTTATCAGTCAGGCTGATGTATAACTACCCCCAGATGTCTGATGCTGACAGTTACTCAGATAAACCTATTCAGTTGTGCAAAGATGAGTAGTGTATGAAATTCGATAGTATTTGGTCATTTCAGCATTCTTCCAGATGAAAAATTGCTGAAGTATAAATGTGTGCTCTCTCCTTCCCTGCATAGATGGATGTGCACAGCCACCCACCCTTGTGTGCCCCTTCTGGGCACAGCCTGGCAGTAAAATTCATGCAGAATTTTTTAATATAATATACAAAACAATCTTTTAAGTCTAATTTGCAACTCCACTGCATTTGGTTAAGACAGGAGAGCTTTAGCTACAATATCTGTAATATATCCCATTTCTCTGGAGAATCACTATCCTTTCATTTAGACAGTTGTGGAGGGTTTAGACCCTTTTGGATCCATCACTGCAAACACTTGGGCATTAGATACATAGTCTGGAAAGGTTCTTGAGCAGCTGCTCTCTGGCCTCTCACATCCATCCAAGGTCACAAAATACTGGATATTTTCAGCAGAATTCTGAACACCAGATCAAAAAGTACAAGCACAGAACAAGAGGAAGGAAAAGTAGGACCAGATGGTCCTTGAGGTCCCTTCTAACCTCATATTCTATGATTATATGAAGGGATTTTTCAGCTTTCTTCAGCTATATTTATAACTGGAATTTTTTTGATATACTGATGTTTAAGTAGCCCTTCTTGAAATTTTTTTTGCAGTTGCCAAGACAAATGAAAAACAGGAAAAATTTTTTCATATTACCTTTCCAATCAAAAATGGGAAAAAACCCGTCATGTTAAGCAATGTGACATTTGAAGTACTTTACAAAGTTAGTATCTTTTACCTTGTTGTCTTTTATGGGAGAAAAAATATCTTCAAATCCACTTCATGGAAAAAATTCTCAATGTTTTCCAGCTGTAACAGCACATGCAGATTGGTGTCAAAGCTGGTGACCACAGTGGTGGCTGCTGCAGCCAACACAGAGTCATCACCTCCAGCCTGGCTGCTGAGGTCCCCAGCCCTGAATTCCCCTTTGAAACGAGCTGCTGTTTATGATGGGAGATTAAAGCAATGAGCCTTTGTCCTGCTCAACAATGGGATGAGCCATAAAACTTATTTGGGCAGAATTTAAGATGTAACCCTCACCTTTCTCACTGTCTCTTGACCTCTTGAGTTTGACATTTTCCCACTAGGAGACATGTTCATGAAGAGAAGTCAGTGATTTTTGAAAGTCTTGGGTAATATAAATAATATCAAGAAATATGTTTTCTACCTGTCCTGCCTTTATGAGCCACTGGGTGGTTGGTTCCTACGTCCAGGCTGAATTACAGCAGGCTTCCCTTGGCTCTGGCCAGCGGGATAGAGGAAAGGTACAAGATCAAATCCAGGGGAGGTGAGAAGTCATCCTCTGCAGACATTGCTCTCCCAAAAGAGATGCTACCTACTTTAAGCCCCACTTTGACCACCAATGCAAGCACAAGGGGCTTTGCTGTAGCTGAGAGTAATTCCCTGTAGGTGCACAACTGGGAAGAAACTTCATGGCTGGAAGCTGGAAAAAACCTTGCCTTGTCTTTGAATTTGTCATCATGCAGCATCCAGGAAGTTCTAGAGACAACAGGAGAAAATAAGACCTCCACTTCCACGTGCCCAGAGGTGTCATCCCTCTCTGGCAGAAATAGTCCTTCTTCTCCTATCAAAGTAACTGTAGGATTTTCCAGCAGGCTCCCGTGATTCCGTACAAACCCCGGTGCTGGTTACCCCAGGGCCACCCTTGTGATCAGCCATTCAGACACTCACATTGTGCTCTGCCAAAGGAGACACACCGGGGCAGAAGGAAGAGACAAAAAGCCCTAATTGACAGGAATGTAAAAACCCAATTACAGAGATGAAAGAGGCAGGCCAGGCATATGTTTCTCAGCTTTGGATCATCAGACCTGCCAGTTCTCATTATTTTCTAGCAAGGCTCGCTTTCTCCCAAGAAGGGGCTCTGGCAGTACGTGGCCTTTTGGAGAAACGTCACACCTGCTTGACTCACCTGAGCCCATGTTAGCAAAGCACCCGATGGCAGAAGCAGCAACGTAGGTGCATCGCTACTGCAAGAAAAAAAATAGATTAAAGGTTGAGCAGAGAAAGGAGAAGGAAACAAGGAGGTGAGGGGGGGAAAAAAGCATGGCCCAGGAGAATAAACTAATCAAAACCATGGCATTAAATAAAACAAAGCATTTCCCATTAATAATTGAGGAAGCACACCAGCCCGCTGCGTGCGCCGTGGGTACCTCATTTGTCTGAAGAATGGAAGGAGCAAAAGGGAGTGAAGCAGGTATGAAAGGCATCGTTTCCCTGTGTCTCTAATGAGCGCTGCTGCTTTATTTTTTTCCCAACACCTCCTCCCCCATTATGCTCCCTTTTTCCCTCTCCTCTTTGTCATCTGCAAACATCTTACTCTTAAGGGGACCCTGGCGTGGTGTCAGGTGTGAAGGAGGCAGCAGAGCTGCTGTGTCCTTGAGCAGTATTCAGGACTCATCCCTTGATTAGGAGATTTCTCTGAAAGCAGAGGAGGGCTCGGTGTGCTGCAGCTTTGTGACCCTGGACAGTGGTCCAAGCTTCTGATTCACATGGAATCTGTATTTTCTTTAGATGGTGTGACACAGGGATGGGTGTGTACATACCTAGCTCCTGCACCCAGCATATAAAATACAGCTTTGAAACATTAATTGGGGGAAGTCAGGCGTTTTACACTAGGAGAGGGCAAGGTCAGCACATAACCCAGTCTGACCCCTGTCACGTGCGCTGATATAATGCTTTAGTGTGTGGCTCACTACCATTTTCGTGCAGAGCAATGAGTGAGGCTGGGTTGGCAGCTCATGGTACCCTGCCTTGCTTGGTGCAGCCGTGGGTGGTTGCAAAGACAGCAAATGGAGTTTAATCCTGTTGCTAAAGGGGCCAAATACAGCCCCTCAGAGCTGTAACCCATATCTCCCTAGGAGAGCTCCTCACGTGAAACGTTTCCTGATGGATGGTGGCACACATGTCCCTCGTTCCAGGGATGCCCTCTTAGGAAACTGTTCCCTGCAGCTCTAGCCTGTCTTTTTTGATACATCTGTGTTTTATTAGTCATAGGAACCACCAGAGCTTACAAGAAAGAAAGGTTAATCTTGTTAGAGCCTGGCCTTTCAGTGCTGTCCTTTGCTACGGCACATCCCCAAACATCAACACCAGGCAGGGGCATGTGGAGGCAGCAGTGGGATCACTGTGTGATAACACCATCCTCTGGACAAGACCACCTCTGCCGGAAGGGCAACCATGGGCTCTGCTCCCTAAGAGGAAAGCAAAGGACTAGACAGGATTCACACAGGTCACCAAATATTTCCCCACAGCAACAGGCTCATCTTTTAGCCACGCACTAAGATGTTTTTGGGAAAACAGCCTTTTCATGCCTGGGAATAAATGCCACACAGAGCAATCTTTGATTTGGCCAAAGCAAGCTGCTCCCAAGAGGCATGTCCGAAGCTGTCTTCTCCATCAATATAGCAACAAACAGTCTGCACTTCTGAACCAAGCCTGAATTTGAACGACCTGATGATCTCTTTCTGTTGCTTTCTGGACGTCCCCATGATGCTGGATGGTTACTATGACAATCTCTTGTCCCTGCTGTGTAAATCTCTAGAGTTTGGTGGTGTCACTCTTGCAGGCAGATGAGTTGCTGTCTGCTACCCTTACGGCCATGCCATTCTGACACAACGTATATGTGCAGCGGTATCACCCCAGCTCAGCAAGTCCCTGGGATGGAAATCATGGTAGGCTGGGACAGGGTCACACACCTCTGTGTACCAGCCCCGTCCTCACACTCCTTCTGAAGAGGATTACTTCTGCTCCATAGTCTTACCTGAAAAATACCTTGTGAAGGATCTCAGACTGTGAAACAAAAGTGGTTTCTCCTCACACAGTAACAAGGAATAAGCTGTCAATGTATTTTAACAGAGCTTAGTGTGTTTTAGAGAGAGTCACAGTAGACCTGACCCTGAAATCATTGAAGTCAGTGCAGAGACTCCTAGTCCTCCTCCTTCTGCAGAGTTTTAGCTAGACTCAGTATTCCCAAACTGCCCTTGCACTAGTGCACATCAGGAGTACCCCAAAGGAAACCGCTGAGTGTGTACAAGTTTCACAGAATTGTAGAATGGTTTTGGTTGGAAAAGACCTTTAAGATCATCAAACCCAACCAAAACCTAACACTGCCAAGCCCACCACTAAATCATCTCCCTAAGCACCACATCTACATGTCTTTCAAATACCTCTGGGGATGGTGACTCAACCACTTTCCTGGGCAGCCTGTGCCAGTGCTTGATGACCCTTTCAGTGAAGAAATTTTTCAGAATATCCAATCTAAACAACCCCTGATGCAACTCGACGTCATTTCCTCTTGTCCTGTCACTTGTTACTTGGGAAAAGAGACCAACTCCCACCTTGCAACACCCTCCTTTCAGGTAGTTGCAGAGAGCAATAAGGTCTCACCCTCAGCCTCCTCTTCTTCAGGATAAACAACCCCAGTTCCCTCAGCTACTCCTCATCACACTTGTGCTCCAGACCCTTCCCCAGCTCCATTGCTCTTCTCTGGACACGCTCCAGCACCTCCATGTCCTTCTTGTAGTGAGGGGCCCAAAACTGAACACAGTATTCAAGGTGTGGCCTCACCAGTGCCGAGGTGTTGGAGGAGCAGTTGGAGAATCAGCATCACTTGCTGGCTCAGTCACTCAGCTGATCTGCCCTATGACAGGGCTCTGGAGGAATTTAGCCCTGCATCACTCTGTGTCCTCCCCGCTTGGGTCAATCTAGAAAGCCTAACCAAGAAGGGAAACTCAGCATTGTCTATAGACATCCCCATCTGAAGGCATGAAAAAGATCCAAAAAAAGCCCATCTCCACTCAGGTTCCTGTTTGGGTTTCCAGAGTCTGAAAGCTGATCGGTTGCCCCAGGCCTCCTACCTGGTCAACAGAGAGGAATAGGAAACTCCTGACACCTACCACCCAGGAGGACTCAGACTGCCCCATGGGGTGAGCCCACCTCTCCCACACTGCAGGAAGCCCAGGGCCACCCAAGATGCCTACAGCTGACTGCAGAAACACAGATGGTGGTGAAGAACAAAGCTTAGAAGGGAGCTGGGGCTTTTGGCTTCTCCTAAAGCTGTTGACCAGGCTGTGTTGCTGCTCAGAGAGACAGTACTGTGCCTTGTTTTCTCTCCAGCTTCCTTTCCGAAGCCATTTAGCAAGGCGGTGACTGTCGCATTTCCCAACCAACAAATGAGTGGCCACACACCAGGATCAGCTTTCAGACAGGGAGCACATGGGTAGATACAAGAACTCTTGTGGACCCTATGTGGACCCATACTGCTCTGGGCAAGATAAAGAAGCTGTTGTGCAATGGCACATTGAATAAGGGTGGGAGTTTTGGGAATGTCTCTACAAGCAGGTTAGAAATCCCCTAAACTTCCAGCCACACAGATGGGGATCCAGTAGCCCTTTTTGCACCCTGGAAGTGGAGTTATTCATGTTTCAATTTATATAAATAGAAGCAAAACTCAATCTGCAGATTGCTCCCAAAGGACAGAGTGGAATTTTCATGATGGCAATGTGTACCCAAGTAGCATGCAGAGACCCCAGCAGGGATCAAAGCCTTACTTTGGTAAGCTGCAGACTCCTCTTCAAAAAACATGTAGTCTAAAGCTGCATCCACATTAGCCATTTGCTTCAGAGCCTTGTTGAGATTTTTGAAGTGAATCCCCAAGCAGTCATCCCCATGCAGGATTTGGTTTGGTTTTCAGATTGGATTTGGTGTGCATGGATTGGATTCCTTCTGGAGGACACACAAGCTCTGTTACCACCACTCTCCATCTCCTCCTGGGGACATACAGGTCCAATGAGGCCAATGATTGTCCTCCAAACATCCTGAAAACACCTGTGTGGTGGGGACATTCAGTGCAAGGCACCGGACTAAACCGAATCCCCTTGAACTGCCTATAGTAGCATTGCAGGGTTTTCATCACCGACAGCTTCCATCTCCTGATATCCCACCACACCAAATTACTTGACAGTGAAGATGAATCCTTAAGTGAAAAAAAGATAGTAATTAGGATCTAAATGCCTGAATTTCTTCTCATAAGGGAACATAGATGTTTTCTGATTACACCTTTCTGTACTGACCAGCAGCTGCCTAGGACCAGAGAGGACCCAGTGCTCAGAATTAGGGAAAGTTTAAAATCTTCAGTGAGTCTCAAAATCTTGTGAATTTTTGCAGTCCTTCTGAATGGATCCATCTATACAGATGGAAGGGAGCCAAAGGAGGTTTTCAGTTTAAAGAAACTCCAATAGGAAATTGCTAAACTACCTGCAGTGCTCTGTAACCTGTCACTGGAATCAAATGCACTGGCAAAGAAATCCTGTTAAAAATCAGTTCTGCATTGAAAAAGACTCTGGGGAGTCCAGGGAACAATTACTTGGACTGAAATAGTTATTTACTATACCTGTGCCAGGATGCCTATTTACTAGTGTATCTGATGAGTGTATTAGACTTCCACACCAGGAAAATTAGCTAAAACTGTAATATAAAATAATCAGTGGCCATATGAATAAATATATTAGGGCAATAGGCATTACCTTTGTACAGAGAAATCATGCATCACAGATGTGCCAGAGCTCTTCAGAGGTCTCAGAGAGGCTGGGTTTAGGGTAGAGAATAACTGAGCAGTCTTAGCTGGAAAAGAGGTGTCTGTGGGACAGAGGGCTGAGCAAAGCTCTAGCATCTCGATGGAAAGCCAAAGGTGCCTGAGGCCCAGCTGCTTTCCCTTTCCATGTCAAGAATTGCACCAAGAGAGACCTGCAGGTGCTAAGCTTTTGAAAACAAGGTAAAGGGCATAGGAACAGCCATGCAGTAAGAGTGCACAGCAGCAAGGGTGCACTGTAGGGGTGAAAGGTTTTTTTACACAACGTGGACTTAAATTAAGGGACTCCTTGATGCAGGATGATGTTGAAAATATACAAGGGTTCAAAGAGAAATTAGATAAGTTGATAGAAGACAAATCTGTTAACAACTGTTAAATACAAAAACTGAGTCTGAGTCTGAGTCAGGAAGCTGTTAAGCCACAGATTTCTGGGTCTGGGGAAAGTATTCATGGATGGCTCACAGACCTCTTCCATGTCTTACTCTTGTCCTCTTCCATGGAAAACTCTTGGTCATTCTCAGAGAAAGTACTGGGCTAGACTCTCCTTTAGTCTTCACCTTGTGTATCCATCCTTATGCTTTTATTGCACAGCGCTCGGGTGTCATCTTCAAAATGACTGAGCAGTGCATTTTAAATGAGCAATGGAAATATATGTTCTCAAACACCAGCAAAACTGTCGCAGTTGTTGTTACAAGTTATCAGGGAATCCAGAGTTAAAATGGGTTTGAAAAGAAGCTGGACAAATTCATGGCAAATACATCCATCCTGTACTATTAAACATGATGGCCCAGAAGCAATGTGTGACTTGGAAGTACTTGTGCTGTTGGTGGGTAGAAGCTCTGTGGAGGTGCCAAGGGTAAGGATCTCACAGTTTCTTATGTCCTCTTTTAATATTCAGTATTAGCTGTTGAAAAAAACTACACCAGCTGAACTTTGGGCCAAACTGTTAGGGCTGTGTCTCATGTCCATTTCAGCAGACCACATCAGAGAATGTTATCTTAGCCCTCATCGCTGCAGGAGCCCATGATGATAGTTGCTGTGCTGGCCATCCCGGGAAAACCTACTGTTATCAACTCCAAGCTTTTATCATGCAGGGGAATGACTCCAGCCCAAATATGCAATCAGGGGAATAATGTGTTGACAGAGGTGCAGCTACGCAAGCGTTTATTGACTCTGTGAACACGGTGAGCTCGCTGCAAGCCTGAGCCTTCCCTTTAAGCTGAACTGCTAAGCTATCAGCCCTCTAGCTGATACAGAGCCAACATGCTCCCGAAGCAGTGAGTGCAAAGCCTTCTCTAGGAAGGAAAGACCACACCACAAAGGAAATTTTGCTCAAACTGAGCCTGAAACCCGGAGAATAATTTTTCCCTTAGCAAACCATAGGCATTTCTGCAAACTGCACAAAAGTCTGTAATCACTAGACAGCAAGATCAACACCAGATCTTTTTGCAAAGGAAGCCTATTTTTAAAATGCCTTGGCATTATGAGGATACTGCTGCATTATAAAGCCAAAATATTCAGCATTTCTCTAAATATATTTTTTTCTCCAGGCAATCACCTTTAACTCCAGCTTCTATCCCTGCAGCTCCAGTTTCCCTAATCAGTGAGGGGGTGTTGATAAGGCATAGGTTTTTCAGTAGGAAATATTCAATCCACTGAGTTGTAAGAAAAAACTCATTTTAGTTCCATGAACAGCAGATATCAAATTTGCTTTAAAACCTTTATTTCCCATAGAAAAATGGATAGGGGGGAAGTTCATGGTCTGCCTGGAGGTCAGCTCTGTAGAAAATGGTGGTATGGAAATGGAATTGAATGGAAACAGAAGGTTTCATTGTTTTAGTATATGCAGCATTGCAAACCTCATTACTACAGTAAAACAATACATTTTCTAATCAAAAGGAGCATCATATGAGCCACTAGAATTGAGAGGAAATTAAATATGTGTTTAAGTGCTGGTTTTAATATTTAAAAGGTTTGCTAGGAAATGTATGGGGTTGTCTTTTCTTATGACTGACATTTCTGAAAAGGATACTGGGATTCCTATGAGAGTAAAATACCTTCAGTCTATATAGCAAGTGTCAGAAGTGTATGTCTCAGTCCTGATATATTTTTGATTCCACAACCATGTATTCATAATATGTCAGACATGCTAAGATGTTGCTCAAAAATATGTTGACGGAAGAAATATAAGTTGAATTCCTGTAGAGCCCCTCCAGAATACCAATGAGTAGATTGATCCATCAGAAACATCCACAAAGACCTGATGTATTAAAAAAAACCCCAACCCTGTTGCTGCAGGTTGTATGATTAACATAGCTGTCAGATTCTTGTCTTTCTCTCTCTCCCTTTCTAAAATCATAGTTTAAAACATAGGTTTTCACAGTCATCTGCCCCCAAAAGACAATCCAATAATACTATGCACTCCACAAGTTTCAGTTGGAGGAGCTCACAGCACCTTACAAATAATCCCCAGGCATTGGATGAAATCAATAGATCTACTCTGAAGCGGATGAGAATGATTTAGGATTGAAGACCAAAGACACCCAGCAATTTCACCGCAAAGCTGATGACTGCTGAGCTCTTGTCGTCTCCTACCTTCCCTGTCAACAGGGGAGCAGTAAGAAAACATTAACATCTGCAAAGCAGACAAGACGTGATGCAGTTGTCACCTACGGCTCAGTGGTGACATTCTGCACTAGTTAAAGGTAATTCACAAAGGAAGAAAGTAAGCGTGATTTTTCCCCGTGGCTTGCTTCTCTCCGTGCATAAAAAGAAATCTGGAAGTTCTTTTTGTCTTGCTTGTCCTCAAAAACATGCCTTTTTTTTTTTTCTTTTTTTTTTTTTTTTTTACATCTTAATACATTAGGAAAGTACTTTTATTCTTCGATTTTGGTGAGTGACTCAGCGATCTCTGATGCATACTATAAACTTTTTTCAACTTTTATTAAAAAGGTAGGGACATAATGACATTCTGTCAAAGGCTTTTTTTGAACAATTTTTTCCCCAGGTGTATGAAAGACAATTAATGGAATCACACAGAAAAATAAGGCAGAAATCCTGAGCCTGTTGGCCATATTTGTGTTCAGTATATTGAATTTCAGTAGTGTTTTAAAAAGCTAAGAGTCATCTCTACTCTTAGGCATTTCATTTGCTTGTTCTTTGATGTCAATTTTCCAGTCTTTTAAAGACTTTTTAATAAAATGCAAGTTTTAAGAGTCTATAATTTTTGGCTAAAAAGACAAGACTTTGTTCTAAACTCTTCAGTTGTGGTTGGAAAAGGGCTTCTTGGCCTCTTCTTAATGAACTCTCCTGGGAATGTCTATGGACTTCCCTGGTTTCAGCACTGATCAAGAACATCCAGTGCACCATTGTTTCTGTGCACTCTCCAACTCAACACAAGTCATGACAAATCCCAGGTTTTTTTAAGTCCTTTTTGATTCCCAGACCAAGAATCTGAACTTCCATGCTGTCAGATCTATGCCCTTACAAAACATCAAAGAGACCCCAGAATTAAGAGGATTAAAAAAAAAAAAATCATAAATAAGAAGGCAAGGTGTTTTTACTATATCTCCAGGATTTTACTTCTGTGCATTAACTCACCTCTTTGATCTGTAGAACTATGGAAACTCTTCCTTCTTTCTTTAAGTCAGCTGAAGTTCTCACTCAGGGCTAACTGCATTAAACCTCACTGAAAAAATGATACAAATTCCCAGGATTCCAACTTACTAATTCAAAGCAAACTATTGGAACAAGAAGCGATAGTTCTTGTCAGCACTTCTGGTCAATATTATCTCACATCTTATTTGTGAAGCAAGCAAATTCTTGCCCAAGTAAAGTTGTGATGCTGAGACCAATAGCAGCCATCATGAACTGATCCTGGGTTGATGCTTACTGTTGACCCAAATGTAAGATCATAGCCATGATGCTTCTGTCAGCATGAAACCTTCCTTTGATGAGTTGGCAATGAGGAGCTCCACAAAGAACTGTGCTTTAAGCCAAGGTCTGAATTCAGCCAATACACCAACAATGGGAAGACATCCCATCCATACAAGGTATGACAAAATGAATAAAAGAGAAAAACAAGGGATTAAGGCAGATTACAACAGAAAATAGGAAATGTTCTCATGTTGTGTATATTTGACTGCTTCTGTCTTACCTGTAATAAGGTCATAAACTCTTTGATATGGACACTGTATGTGTTGGCAACAGAACAAATAGGTCCCATTTTTTTACAGTGAAGCTTTAAACTGCTGCAACCTCTGGAGATGTTGCAATATAACCAATAGTATTAAAAGAAAGATTAACGTGAGGGAATTTGAACAGTAATAGAGGTAAGAAAAAGCTGTGCCGAGTTTCAAAGGTGAAGTCTGAAAGCTGAGAAGGAAATTAATCATTATTACTGTTGTTATTATTCATTTATATTGGGCCATAAGTGCGTGTGTCAAATCTGTGAAGCAGAAGTCAGAAGAATCAATATTTTCTTACTATGTTTATGTGTTTTTGTCAAAGCTTCATAAATTGCTACCATTTTTGGAATCAGATTTTGAACTTCATGCCAAATTCAGCTGTTGTGCATTTCTAACAGAAAGCATTGCTGCCATTTATTGTTAGACATAAAATTGAGAAACTAACCATAAAAGGGTACTCAGCACTGTAACTCTGACAAATCCATCTCAATGAAGGCTGTTATCTAGGGATATATAAATATTGAATAGGAAGATGCTTGTTTCCTTTCAGCACATTCTCCTGGATAATCCATTTGGCATCTCAATATCAAAAGCTTTATTTTATATATTAAATAGATTTGTTTCTTTGGTCCCCACTCTCTCTGCCTGTGGTTTGCCTTCCCATTAAACTAGTTGTGTTTCAATTGCAGGCGCCATGGGTAGGAGAGTTATTAAAATACACCAGACTCTGAGCAGATCTCTCCCAGCCTGCCACTTACTTGTACGAGCTGCCACTCTTTAAAACTTCTTTTCTAATTACTGCTGGGCTCCTCATATGAGAGGACAGGACAGTTGGCCACGGAGGCACTCAGAGGATGTCCAGCAATTGCAATGAGTGGGACCCATGTAAGGAGTATGAAAGTCAAGAGATGTAGGAAAATAATTAACTCACCTGAAACACCAGCAGATGATATATATCCGACCAGCCATCTGCATTTGAAGCCCCCCTCTGCATGGAAAAGCATGTATTTAGATTAAATATGTCAGACTTTCTCAGGGGATGAAGAGATTATGGGAAGATGGGATGGGGGGGGTACTACTGTGCTATAAATAGCAGACTCCTTGAATAAGTCAAGGGATAACTAACTGATTTATCATGTAGATAGGCACAGGAGAAAGTTGCATAGAGTCCTATTATTCATACTCAGTGATCCTGCCTGAAGCTCTGGCTTCAGCAGTCTTCTTTCCTCCACCTAAATTGGTTGCCAAATATAAAACTGATAAAGGAGGAGGGAGAAAAATTTCCAACTTTTGGGTGAGATTATATGACACCGTTGCCCATCAGAACAACGTCTGTCTTCAGCTGATGGGTCCAGGGGTCCCTGCTGTCCTGTGTTCCTACAAGTAGTGCCAAGCATCCATTTGATGTCTTTTGATGTCTTGCCTAACACTTTCCTGCTGCATTTTCAAATCCCTTTCTGCCTCACAGTCTGCTTTGCCGAGAGGAAAGCTTCATTTTGAAGGTCAGCAATATTGCCTTTATTTATGTGTATAAAATTAAACCAAGAATGTGCTTTCCCTATCCACTTCCAATATTGCCTTTATTTATGTGTATAAAATTAATGTGCACAAGAAAGGGATTGTGCTTTCCCTATCCACTTCTAAATACATGAATTTAGGGTAGCATCATGGCGTTCAGCATCGGCCCTTGGACAAACACAGTACTAGGAAGGAATCCACAGCAGAAACATACGTGATGCAGAGATGGAAAATAAGGATTTTAATGGTTTAAGCCAGAAATGGCCTTTTCATGTTTCATAATTCTTGCAAAAGCTAAAGACTTCAAAGGACTTCTGTGTCATTCAACAGATGTCCCAATAAACACTAGAAGGTGGGTAAAAGGAAAAGAAGAGGCATATGAAAGAGTGATCTGCAAGTTTGAAGACTTGAGACTTATTTCTGGCTCTTCAGTTAACACCTTTTGTGAACAAGATATTCCATTTCCCTTTTCTATGTCTCTCTTCTCCTCCTGCAATTTATGTAGCATAGTTTGCAAACTCCTTGGGCTGAGCTCTTTGAGACAACCTGGTTTCTTCCCACAGGGAACTGCAGCACCCAGAAAGAATCACCCTCTGACTGTGTGGTGCCTTTGGAAACTATTATATATTAGAAATATTATCAGTAGGCTGCATATGCTATAAGTTTTAAGGAGACATTATTTTGCAAATGTTTAAACAGATGTACAAGGAATATTTTTATATTTTTATTGTCTGACCATCTGTAAAACCAAGTGTCCAAATTACTTGACTTGAGAAGATTAAAATAGAGACATATATAGCTAGTACATTTGGAAGCTGATGAACTCACTTAAACTACATCTCAAGCGCACAACTCGATGGCATTTCTGAAGTGTGATGTCTTGGACAGGTCTAGAAACCTTGTATTTCTATACCAGGTAAGAATTTATTAGTAAATTGGAGAGAGCCAAATAGAAGGCCACTAAGATGGTTAGGGGGCTGGAGCACATTGTATAGAGAGGCAAAGGGAACTGGGCTTAGTTAACTTGGAAGAGATAAGCAAGGGTGTAACAGCAGCTTTCTGATACTTGGAGGGGATTATACAGAAAATGCATCCAGACTCTTCTCAGAGATGCAAAGGTCACGCGCTGGATGGAAGAAAGTTCTCTGAGATTTTCAAAACTTGATTTGCCACAGCCCTGAGCAGTGTGATTTGATTAGGAAGTTACCCAACCTTTGCACAGGGGACCTAGAGGCTTTCCAATATCTCTTAAACCTAAATTATCCTGTAGGTCTGTGCTTTTGTAATATGTAATTCCTCTTTCTGTTTCTGAAGGGGTACATATGATGCTTATTTCTCGCACACTGAGGTTCTGACTGCTCGAATCACTAAGTACCATAAAATGCTTATTATGCCTCACAGCTCCTGATGGGATGTGGCAGTGTTATCATTGAATTGGAAAAATGAGGAAATCATGTCAACTTATTTTCAAAGGGGAAGTTAATTTCAACCACCTTTAGCCTTTAGTTAGGAGTCTGATTGAACTGCA
>NW_010323832.1:25300-30407 GCF_000700745.2 Antrostomus carolinensis | reverse complement strand
CCTACACAAAATCATCCCTTCAACCAGGGCTGAGAGTAGAAGGTCCTTTAGGGCTGAGAGAGGTACCTGAGCTATCTTCGTATCCCTCTGATGCTGGACAAAAATTTCTCAGTGGGGAATAATGGACTTGTTACCAGACTTGTCTCATTAACCATTACCAGTTATCAGAAGATGACTGGCTTCTGTCCTGTGGCCTTGGGGAGTGAATTCCACTTTATATTATTGATGTATTTATGAAAGGATCTTCCAAGTTTATACCAAATTCTGCACACTTTCCCACTCTTTGTAAAATCAGTGTGGTATTAAAACATTAGTATTGGTACTTGTTAGTGGGGAATTATCCCTCCTCCAGAGCTCCTATGCGCTGAACCTGGTGTCCCCAGTTTATGAGTGGGGTGTTAGTGGAGGAGGTTTTGGTTGTTTTTTCTACCTGGCAGAAGCATCAAGAGATGATTACTTCCAGGCACATCTTTTGTGAACTGGCTTTTCACAGTTGGCAGACCTAAATCACTGCAGCCCTAGACCTAATATAGTGTAATTAACTCTAGCTTTGCTGTGTCTATCCCTCTTCATTCTGGGAACTATCCATTTCCCCCGTGCTTTCTGTCAGGGAAATTGTGATTGTGTGTGAATGAGAAAATGGTTAGCCACCCTACTTGTGTGTCTTGATAAAACATTTTAGCCAGTGTCATGTGAAACTATGAAAACATTTGTGGATTTTCTTTTTATTTTCAATGGTATTAAGAAAATCCCCCAGGAAGAGCTTACCTACAATGAGATGTGGACAGTGTAGGGTAGGCACTGATGTGGGTCACTTCTTGTACATGGCTCTAAGCAAGTCATGTAGAGATGACTTTCAAAGTATTTTTTATATATAAAATCAGACCATTCTCAGGAAGTTCTGAGATTAAAAGAGCAACAACAGACAGTGACTCAGGTGAGCAGAGACCCCAAATTTCCTCCTTCCTTAGCAAGATCTCTGCACCTTTCTGCCCCGTCTATCCAGCCAACAGCCATAGAAATTGCATGAGCTACAAGATACTCTGGTTTGTGCTCCGTTTATGGCCCATCACTGTGAGGGCAGTACTTGCTAAGTATGAGAGCTCACTTCAGCCTTATGCATGCATTCTTTGTGTTTTTCTCTCATTCTTATTGTTTCAGCCTACGCTTGCTGGTAATAATGAGAATAATAATAATTCCACCAGGGGAATTTACTGAAGTGGTAGAAACACAAGAAAATCAAGATGGATTTTTATAAGAGATCTGTTATAAAAAAATGATGCAGGAAGGAAAGGACTGATGGAAAAATAACATTTTAATTTATGCTAGTTCCATTAAAATCCTAGACAGCCTAATTTTAATTTCTCTTTGTGTGCCCCCCAGTATGACAATACATGTATTTCTGTGGTAATGTCTGTGGGATGACACAGGGACGATAGAGTCAAGTACATTCAGAGCAAAACAGCTGAGCTCTTTGAACTTGCATGAAGGTTTTGCAATAGACAAGCCATACATTTTCTGAAAATACGAAGCTGCTGCGTGGTCTTATACCTCTGCTCAGAGGAAGGTAGTTTGCGTGGTTTCACAGAGCTTGGGTGTGGGGGGAATGGCCAACAGCAAAACCTAGTTGCCCAGTGGAGTGGTGGTGTTTGTATTCTTCAGAGTTGATGTTACTCTGAAGAATTGTCCCTTTCTTGTGCAAACTTGGAAAATTTAGCTTCTGTTGTACAGCAAATCAGATGAGGTTGGAGTAAATCCATCACCTGGGGTTATTTTCCTTTTCTGCTGTGCCCTTGCTACTCCTCTAATCCACACACTGGGCAGAGAGGGAGATTGGGCAAACTGTGAAGGAAGGACAGACAGATGGTCAGAAACACATTGGCCCTTCTGATCAAATATCAGGTGAAACCCATCTAGAAGGCTTTGCTAGAGAAGGCAGCTTGGCTTTTGCTGGAGTAACTTAATGGGAGATTCCTAACTGCATGTGCATTGTGTTGTCTAGGGAGATAAATCTATACGTGGGCATTTAGGTAATGCCTCAGGGTATGGAAAAAGGGGTCACTTTGGTCTCCATTGGTATTTGAGACTTACAAGTTCCCCAATGGTTCAGAGAGCTTGGAGGGGTGAGATTTGCATTAATCTCAGGCAAAATCCAGCTTTCAATTAACAGTTGTGCTACAGAATTGGAGGAGACAGATAGGGTAGATGCCTGGGGTAGGAATTTTGCCAAGTGACTTAATGACCTCATTTAAACATAAAAGCCTATTCTTTTTCCTGAACAGTGGAACTGTGAGGCAGTGAGTCCTTTCAGTCGCAGAGCAAGCCTCCCTGTCAGAAGAGAGCCCTTCAGCTGGAGTAACAATTTGTATATCACAACTAATTGTGTACACCACAACTAATTGTGCACACCACAACTAATTGTGCACAACACAACTAATTGTGCATGCCATGTGGTGATGTTCGGCCAATACCCTCAGAAACAGCCTCCCTGCATCTGCTTCCAGCTGAAGGACACTTTACTGTCGCACATACAAGAAACAGGACAGGCACAGAGTTCATCTTATGCTCAGGCTCACCCAAACCTCCTTAGTGTACCTAATGTAAAAAAATAAAGTAAAATCACAAACCAGATTTTGAAGGACCCATCTCCAAAAGCAGACTCCTGGAGGTGCCTGCAGCTTTGGCGTAAAACTTAGCTCCCAATCTGCTGATCCTTCCAAAACTGTGGTGTGCAACAGTCTGAATTGACATCTGCACACCGATCTATAGATGCTCTTAGAAAAAGGAAGTGCAGTTCTGCTCTGCAGTTATAGGGCATGACTCATTCGCTAATTAGAAAGGACACCGAGAGTATGTGAAATTTTATTGCACTGCATACTTCCATTTGTGGGTCAGGCATGATCAGCAGACCATGAGACTGAACAGCTTGAGAACATGTTACAATTAATAATGAAATACAGCTGCATTCATTTGTAATTTGTAATCTGTTATTATCTAGCAGGGGCAGAGGTTTTGTAAATACATGATAAGGATTTCACACAAAAGGCATTTTCAGCAATATGAACTTCTAACTGCTTGCAGTATTTGGCTAATGAATGTTTTTCAGGGCTAAACTCTTCATGGGGAGAAGCATCATCCTGGAGATGTGAATCCTGTTCTTAATCCTAAGAGTTTTGCTTCTGTTTCTGTATCTTCTCTTGTAGATGACATAGACGAAATGAGCATATAACATCTGAGGAGAATGGCAACGTTTCAGTGGTTGTGCAGGGAGTGTACCAGCTGAAAGACAAAGGGAAATCAGGGGCACCAGGCTCTGATTGTGCCAAGGACTGTGTTAAAACACAGTTAAATGTTTAAATTCCATGGCTGAAAGTTAATATCTGAATACCAAAATTCCTTCCCCTTCTCTTTCCTTTTCCCTTGTTGTTTCCCCTTCCCTTTCCTTTTCCCCTTCCCATTCTTCATTTCCTTCCTGTATTTGTTTAACTGAGTTCATTAATATTGATAGGATTTGCACATAAATAAAGAGAAAATAAATTGTGTTTCTTATTAATATTCCTGGCAAAGCTGTTCCCCTTACCAGGGCAGGCAAGCTTAACACTGAGCTAGGAGTTAATAAATGACAAGACAAGGATAACTTTGTTAATCCTAACTCTGCTCATTTTCACATATGCACTCTCACTATCTTTTAAAAAATATGCTCTTAGTGTGCAGTGTTGTGGTTTTGCATTTCTTCACATCTTTTTCATTCAGTGTATGAAATCCAGTGTATTTATGCCTCAACTAAAAAGAAAATGATCAATTCCCCTACACTGAAAATAGAGATCTTTCCATAGAACCTTTGTGGAGCTTCTCAGTCTGATATTTGAACATCTCAGAAATATTGTTTTTTCTATCCTAAAACAATCCTCTGAGTTTGAGAAATATCGTTCCTACTATACTAGCAGGGAATTGAGGCACAGAAAGAATAAAAAAGACTTACTGGAAGTCATACGATAAATGTGTTGGACGGATAAGAATTACACATGCTCTGCCTTCCTCGTGCAGCTGGCTTCAGTCATTAGACATTGTACAACAGAGCTCAGACCACTCATCACACAGCTTGATCCCGTTGGCTTAAGAAAAAACCTGCATGGGCTAGGAATCCTAAAAAAGAGAGGAGGCAGAGATCAAAGAGCCAAACAGGGTTTTCATTTTCATGCCTCTCAAGGTCTTGGTTTGCCTTTATCAAATGTATATGGACACTTAATTTAGAAGAACAGTTTCACTGGCACCTAAAATCTGGATGCGATGTACATGCCTGCATTAGATAACATGGATTCCACCCCTTGCTGTCGAGACATAGACTGAAAGCTCCTGTTCTGAGTCATTATTTCTGCCCCATGCTTCATGTTTGACTTTGAGGAAAGTGGCTCAGAATGATCTTGCTTGATTAACGACATTTACTTAATGTCCTTGAGGTGTGCTGCCTCTTGAGACAGTTCCAGGAGGAAATTAATCTTCTCTTAGATCTGGATTGCCCTCTGGACATGTCTTTCTGGACATGGTGGGGCTCTCATCTCAGCTAAGAAGAGAAACTCTAAAACCTACCAGGATAGAAATAACATACACAATGTCTATGCAACATGGGTTTAAACACCTCGCCATCTTCCTGCATTGCAGTCCCACTCTGGCCAGAATGGTTTTGGTCCACAAAAACATTCAGACAGAAAGGACATTATGAGCTCCCTGTAATAAGGGGGGTCCACTATCAAACACATTTTGTGTGTGAGTTCTTACTTCTTGTTCCTCACTCAGTGCACGATGTTGCTCAATGCACAGAGTAGCCTGCTGCAAAAATTGAGTGTGGTCACACCTTTACACAATGCCAAGGAAATGGTTCCTCTTCTTGGCCATCACATCCAAACCCATGTTGTGGACTTGGTGACAGCAGTTCAGCACGTCATTGTTCCTATTTTAACTGGTGTGACTTTGGTGATGGTGTAAGAGTCTAAAACTAGGACAAGGTGATGGAAAACAAAGGACTGCAATTTCAAAAGATGTCCATGAGCCAATTAATTAGTCTTCTTAGAAAAGTTGTGCTAAGAAAATAGGTCAGTTGCTTCTT
>NW_010323832.1:24218-25247 GCF_000700745.2 Antrostomus carolinensis | reverse complement strand
CAGCAGGAAAGTCTCAGGACTGGTGTCTGTTTAAAGTGCTGCTCCTACTGTCAATGTGAAGTCTGCCTTTGCAATGGTTTACATCCCTTGAAATGATTTGAAAAAGCCGCATGAAGTCAATAAAGAATAGACGGGTTTTTCTCTGCACACTTCCTGTTTTAGTTGCAAAAGAAAAAAAATTACTCTGCAGACAATAGGAACATATATGACCATTGAAAAGATAAAGTCTTGCCTTAAAGCAGGTATTATTGTTTCTTTCAGGGTAATGAGATCTCTCTGTGAGCCCTAATAAAAGCTGCAATATGTGAACCTGACTCTTTTTGTACCTGTAACAAAAACCATGTATATCTTAAAAGGTTATGTGGACATAAAAGAAATCTAGTATAGAAGCCACATGAAAGTCAAGGTAACCTCATGAGAAATGTAACATAAAGTAGCAAACAGAGGGCAACATTTCGTGATAGAATGTATAGATCATATGGAGCACATAATGAAACACATAGATTTTACGGTGAAATTGCATTCTTTACTGATACATGTGTTATGTGTATGGGTTATTAAAGAAAATGGATGCACTTTCCCAGCTATCGAGCACAACACTCCCCGGCACATAGAGCTGAAAAACATGACATCAGTGAACTAAAACTACAGGGTCATAGCACTGGGAGAAAAAACAATTTCAGTTCATATGGTGGATACAGGGTAACTACAGCTTCCCCATGTCAGTTCCCCTGCCTGTTCCACGGGGTAGAAACCTCTCACATCTTTGCTGCAAAAGACGTAGCTGGGAAACCTGAGACAAAATTACAGGTGGAAGCCTAGGGAATTATTTGAGCTGGGGGTACTTGGGGGAATAGGCAGGACTTGGCAATTACATCTCATGCTCTGGATTCACTTTTCAACAGCTGATCCCCACTGTTGGGTTAACGTATGTGCATTAGCATTGTTTAACGTTAATATGTTTTGTGTTCTTGTAAGAGCCCCTGGTGAATTGAAGCCAGGATGTGGGTTTGATGCAAGACTTCTCTT
>NW_010323832.1:0-24200 GCF_000700745.2 Antrostomus carolinensis | reverse complement strand
TCTAGGGTAATTTAGTCTGCCACGTGATGCTGAAAAGCTAGACCAATTAGTCCATGCTGAGCAGTGTGCTGCCATTTAAACAGCAGCTCACACCCTCAGCCTTTTCATTTACCAATGCTGGTAGTATCCCCAGATTTTCTCTCTTTTATTGATTAGAAATGCAATGTAGTTCCAGCTTTTGCTCGAGGGATAAATCACATCCTCTAAGTTAAGGAGTAATTAAAAGATAGGTTTGGGGACTAAACTGGGTTTAGTTGTGCCTAACCCAGTATGACCTCCAGTTATTTTATTATCCCTATGACTTGCTTTAAATGAGACTCAGCAACGACGTAGCAGCACAATGTAATTCCTTGTTTACATCTGGATTAAGTGCTTTTGTACATTCACATCTTGATGTGAACTATCATGTGTATAAAAGGTTTGCACTGAGATATTTACATCACTTCCTAAGAGAATGGGAGTGAGTCCTTTACAGGATTTTGTGAAGTCTGTAGAATCTAATCTGCCCAAAGGAGCACAGGCATTTCCTAGTGGAAATGGACAACCACAAGCTTGGAGTGGGGAGTGATGAACCTGCCTGCTGAGGAGGTTAAGGACCAAGAAGGAAAAGCCTGAACTGAGGCCCTAGGAGACACCATGAAAATGACTGAAAATTAAGATCTACTGCCACCAAATGTTTCCTCACCTGTAATTGCACCCTGATATACTGTGTGCATGGTGGCTGGGGTACCATGGTCTGTATGAGTTAGATCTTCATCTTCCCAGACGGACAAGGAGAAGGAATGAATACATTTAATTTTCTGTAGATAGTTTGGTTTTCTTTGTTTATTTTGAGTTTTAGATTTATGATTAAGCTTAATCTGTCTGAAGTTTAGGGTGATTTTAAGAAACTAGGTGAACATCAAGATGTTCCATAGTTCTCAATGTGTTAATACTGATAGCCCAGTATCCAAACTACCCATGGACTCATAGGATTATTGAATAATATAGACTGAAGGGACCTCAGGAAGTCCGTAGTCCAATCTCTTGCACAAAGCAGGTCTGACTTCCGAATTTGGTCAGGTTGCTTGGGGCTTTTTGTCCAACTGAATTCTGAAAATCTACAGGGATAGAGATGACACTGCCTCTTTGGGCATCCTCCTCCAGTGCTTAATCATTCTTACAGGGAAGAATTTTTTTCTTGTGACCAGCTGGACCTTTCTTTGTTACAACTTTTGTTCAGTAACTTTTGTCCACCTTTCATTGTGCAACCCTGAGAACACACTGTCTCTGTCTCATCTATACCTCCACCATTAAAAACAAGAACATTGAGCCTCAGCCTCCCAACATGTCCCTCAAAGCATCTATGGAGGAATGGGATACAACCCCTTGCACAGGTAGTTTGAGAGCTACCAACAGAGAGGTCTGAGACAAAGGAGTACCTTCACTGGCCCAGTGTTAGCCACACAGCCCAGAGGGATCCTGCAGCAGATGTGCTCTCCTGGAGCCTCAGTGCAGCTTTTGGCAGCTGGAGCCTGAAAATATTTCTGTTTCCTAATGCCAGGAAATGTTGTTGTCTCTTCCAGTGGAAGGCTCTTAAAGAAAACAGCAAATAGCCACAGGCACAACAGTAGCTAGATATGATGTCAGTGAAAGATTTCCAGCTATTTGTGACCTGCAGGGAATAGGGAGCAAACTTTCAAGGGTTACATACTCAATATCCAGTCCTCCCTCTCTCTCTCTCTCTCCTCTGCATATAGCAGCCACTCAGTGTGCTTTAAAAATAGAGCTTTTTCCTCCCATTGTGCTTCCTGGCATTGCATGTCTGCTCCTAATGAGATGTTGGACATCATATTGTATATGGCTTTCGTATGCATCTGGTGTAGTACTGAAGCAAATAATAGGAACACTGCATGGATCTGGTCATGGAAAGGTTTTAATTCTCCTCCCACTCATCTCTACTAAAAGCTTTGATGGTCAAAGTCCTCTGCTTGGTTAAACTGTGGAAGGGAATTGGGCTTTTCATCTGAAGTCCTTCCTGATGTCAGGTAATCATACCTATTGGCAGAGGGACATGGGAAGGGGGAAAGGTGAAGCAGGACCACTCTTTCTGCAGGGCAGCAGTGAGAGTTGGGATTAGGTCTCTGTCCATAAGTCAGGCACTAAACCCCCATTAGCGAAATGATGACAACCTATTAGGGCCATTTAGATGTGTCCCTTTGGAGCCATAGAGAGTTGTTTAGAAAAGATTAAAGCTTACTACAAGGACTGTAAGTGAGAATTATCTGCACATGATGACTCCACTCCAGCTTCCCTGACTGCAGCACTTCACGAAGCCATGGGCTGCACTGTGAAGCAGTGAACCAGGTTGACTCCTCCAAAAAAAACAGATCCTAACAGTTTATATTTCCTATCTCCAACAAGTGTGTGATCACCCAAGGGCAGGACAGGCTATGGGACAAGCACACATCTGTGGAGATCCACTGCAGGCCTGAGAAGACTCATCAGGGCTGTGAGAACAGATAAAAGGGCTCACAGTTCCTGCCTTTTGGCATCAGGGAGACTGAAAGGAGCAGTTACTGTGTCCTTTGTTATTGCTGGCTTTGCTGACACCATCTCCATCAGAAAGCAAAACACTGAGCACTGGTACAATGACTTGGTTTTGTGGGTTCGGGTTGGGTGTGTGTATGTTGATTCTCTACAGATTGTGTGATACCAGCCAGAAATTGCAACTTAGTAGACTGAAAGATTGGAAGAAGAATTTTTTGCATCTAAATTACCTACTAAAGATGTCCAGAAATCTATGCAGAGATAGGACTTTTCTGCTCAGTGGTTTTCCAAAGTGTCTTCCTTCATTTGATGCAGCAAAACTGATAGTAATTCCTGGAGAGATGGAGCAAAGCAGAGTAGCAACACCACATGCTCAGCAAGGCACTTGATTGTTTTTACTGCTTTCATCCAACCATGCAACTCCATTTCTCACTGTGACTCAAATATCATTCTGTCGATCTACTAGGGCTGGAAAATTCATAATGCACTGTGGTTCAGGGCAAATTTCTTCCTTTGAAAAACAAGCCACTTCCACCTGATTAGGTTTTGTGGGTTTTTCCCTGACATAGCTAGTGATGGATTACTGGAGGAAGGCACCAAAGTGTAAAAGCAGTAAGGAACTTTATTATAGTATCTGTAACATTTTTAATAAAAGCACACTGAGGAAAGTAAGGGAAGTGCAGACCTTTTGCTCCTATGTCTTTTTGCCCCTTGGTGTCTATAGATGTGCTCATGTATAAAAATATTCATCTATATGAGAGTTGGTAGGAGTGGAATATTGCCTTGACTTACAATTATGAGTAGTGAAAATATAAAATAATGAACTTAGGACATTCTGATTCTACTTAGGGCCCCAGTGCAACATAGTTTTGGATAGAATCATAGAATCATAGAATGGTTAGGGTTGGAAGGGACCTTAAAGATCATCCAGTTCCAACCCCCCTGCCATCAGCAGGGACATCTTCCACTAGACCAGGTTGCTCAAAGCCTCATCCAACCTGGACTTCAACACTTCCAGGGAGGAACAACCACAGCTTCCCTAGGCAACCTGTTCCAGTGTCTGACCACCCTCACAGTGAAGAACTTCTTCCTAATATCTAATCTAAACCTACCCTCTTCTAGTTTAGAGCCATTTCCCCTTGTTCTATCATTAACTGCCCTTGTAAATGATCCCTCCCCAAATAACCTTAAACTATTATGAAATGCCTAGCTTGTTTGCTGGAAACAGCCCAGTTGCAACAGCATTTTCTTCCAAATACCACCTGAGAGCCACACTGCAAAACCTCACATATTAAGCTGACAGAAATGAAAACACATGGGTTGATCTTTCAAACTCATGAAAACCACACTTCTCTTACTGTATGACTGATGTAAGTGGTAACAGGGAGAGTTTCCTTCCATCTATCTAAATGTCTTGACTGCAGGGGAAGATCTGCTGATTCACAAGCAGGTCAGAAGAGTCATGATGGCTTGGGAATGAAAAACCCTTGATGAGAGAGCAGTTGCTACTCCACCTGCTCTTTCATATATCGCTTCTTGGCAGTGTCGGGCATGCAGCTGGTGCCTTCCTGGGTACCAGTCCTGGAGATGGCTTATTTAAGAATGCCATAGAGAGGGTCATAACAGGGAGCAGTTGCCTCCTACTGACTTCCAAAAAAAGAGTGAAGACCTGAAAAGAAGGGGATGATATCAGCAAACCATGTGGATCTGGTTCGCTTTGTAGATATTTTGAAGCAGAGTTCACACAGACAGGTGAGTAGATTGTTGGCTGGAGCACTTCTTGCTGTGCTTATTCTAATCAATATGCCATGTTCATCAAAAAAGATCTTGTAACTCACTTCCCTGATGCCTCTCTCAGCATCTTGATTATGACTCTGAAGATCCTCAAAGGTCACCACTGATTTTTACTATTTATCCAGGTTTTGAATAGTTGCATCCCATCCAACTCAAACAAGCACAAACAGCTCAAGGCTGTCAGGTGATGACGTGCAGACATACCTATCATATTGCAAAAACAAGCCATGTCCACATTAATTTCCTTTTCCAACATGATCAATAGCTATGCGGTTTATTGACTTCACACGCACCCAGCTTGACAATAAGGTGTATATCACTGTGTACAGACCAGTCATCACATCTCTCCTTATCTTTGTAGTCCAACAGCCCCTGTCTGAATCACTCTAGCAATAGGATTAGAAATTAAAGGACAGGGGTTTAAGGTAAGAAACAATACCACTGGGTTTTTTTATTATTTTGGCTCCAAACAAGCTTTTATTTAACCCTTCTTTTCTCTCAGTACAAAGTGTTGTGCAAGGAACTAATTTCCCTTTGCCTGCACTTGAACTCCTGAAATTTTTTCTTTGGGCTAGGTACAAGATTTCATTCTTATCATCACTTTGACCACAGCCTGGCTGAAGACCATCAGCTCTGAAAAAGCAATGCATCAAACTGTGTTCATAAAAATTTGGCTTGGCAGTTAGCATATCTCTCTGAAAAAGAGAAATTTCTGGGTTGATTGTCAGTACTCAGCCTCATTTCTATATTTTACAAGAGATGAAACCCAGGAATACCCCTGATTTGTCAGTCCCAGGCCAATACCCTACTGCTGGGTCTTGCTTGCTCTTTGTTGGCCTTGAATGCTTCTCTCTGCCCGTGAGACTGGTGTCCTTTTCTTGCACTGACTGCAGGAGGATGGAGCACACATTACTCTACCCCCGTCTTTGGGGGTCATTTCATGAAAGACATGGGTTTGCCCTGGCACATACATTGACTGGAAGCCTCCTGCAACACAGGTTGGCTGGGGAGTGAAAGACAGGAGGATGGACTACATCACAAGATGTGTTTTAAAAAAAGAAAACTGGGATGTGTTCAGTTCTTGTGAGAAATAAAGACCTCCTAGGCTCAAGAAATGGTGCTAATCTAGATCCAAAGGTGGAGATTTCTGTTTGCAGGCCTAGAAGCACTCCCATGCTCACCTTTTGCACTGTCTACCCATAAGGATCTTTTTGCTCCAAATGCCATCTCCTTTTGAAATAGGTCTTCTGAGGAGCTGGACCCACCTAACACACTGCAGAGGGAACTGCAGTGCCCAACAACTGTATCTGCAATGCAGCCTCTACAGTGTCAGAAGCCAAAATAGTCCCAGATTAATATTCTCTTAACAAATACTTTCCTTGCATCTATTTATTTTAGGAATTTCTAAAGAATCCACGATCACAACAGTAAAGAGGCTGGATCATTTCTGAACCAATCTAAACAAGAAACAGGTCTGTATTCAGTCTCTAGGGAGCCGCAGTGTGATAAGGTCAAGGAGGACCATGCTGAAAGACCGCCAAACCCCAGAGAAGCTTCATTTAGATCTCAGTTTTGCAAAGCATTGAGCCATCTGGCCTCTGTCCAGCAAAGCACTTTAGTGAATATTTAACATTAAGTATGCAAGCAATGCTATTGCCAAATGCAATGGGCATTTGGCAAAAATATCCTCCTTTGATAGAGGTCCTTTATTGCCTCCCTTCAGGTGTTTCTGACTGCATTTCCTGGGGTGTGACAAATGCTCAGCAATCTTTGAGAAGGGCATGGACAAAGGTGACCCCTGGATACACGTAAAATGCAGCCAATACCTTTGCCATGCTCAAGGGTCTAAGCTGCTTCCACATGAGATACTGTTCTTCTACTCACAGTCATCATCATATTCTTGTTTTTCTATTGTTTCTGAGGTCAAGGTCAAAGTTCAACAAATGTGCATAAAAGTGTTGGAAATCCACAGATGAGGACCTTTTCCATGAAATTTTCCACTCCACTCCATCAAATGCCTTCTCTCTGCATAGGAGGAACTAAACAAGGAAACTGAATTTTAACAAGGATAATTTTAGAAAGACTTCTCTCTTCTCATTAGCAAAACGCAGGAGAGAGATGCATCTTCTGCTGCAGATTGTAGTGGAGTTTAATTGGCTTCAGCTGAGCTACATCAATGTATATCCCAGCACAGTAGCTCCAGCTTTCATTTAGTAGCCGTATATAAGTGCATGCTTATAGAGCTAATGTTTCTTGAGGGGCTTGTGCCTGTTTGTTCATCCCTATTTTATATCACAGGAGCAGAGATGTGTGATCACAGCTATACTGATACAACGAGAATAGTGAAAAACTACCACCAACTTCTAAATCTGTTATTGACATCGGTCATTTTAAAAATTAACATTTGTTTGGTGATATTTCGTTGATCCTCCTCATTTAAACATTTCTCCCAGGACTGACAGGAAGCCTTATAAAATTCTTTTAGGTATTTCCATGTGAAAGTTAAATTTGGCAGTGTAGCTAAGTAATTACACTCCATTGAAACATGTGTGATTTATCTGAATAAGATTATCTTTCTGCCTCCTTATATTCCAGAAATTTGCAACACAATGTTAAAATGTAAACCATAAAAAAGATTTTGTTTGATTAGTTCTGAAAAAAATTGCTATGATTCTCTCTGTGTGTGCATGCACCTTGAGCAAACCCTCTCACTCTTGAATTGCTAGGATGCCCAGATCAAAAATATCTCTCTTCAATTTTAGTTGATTTAGGAAAAATCACCAACAGAATGCTATGGGTTGTGAACAGGTAGGTCCTCCCATTGATCTCTGCAAATAATTACTGATTCAAATTACCATGGAGAAGTGTATTTTCAGTTCCTCACCTCCTACTTAGAAAAAAGGAAACCTATTTGTATTCAATTATTGTATAGCATTGCTACATGTTACAAAGACTTGACTCTATTTTAGAGGCAGGAATAATGACTTTAGCAATTATTGTTACCATGGTGTCACCACTGCTTTGGAAATTTATTATATTGTAGTAAATAAAATTCACACTCCACAATAGCTTCCACAGACAAGTTTAATAAAAATTCTACCTCGTTAGGAATATATGTATAAAACATCTGTAACTTCTGCGGCTTAGAGGGAAGTGTCATGTGCTATTAGTAGAGCAGCAGCAGAGATAGGTATGAGTGAAACAAGGGTAAGAAAAAAGTGATTTTCCATGGTCCAGGTCTTCCATTCTTCCTTTTGGGACTGAGACTTTTTTTGTTCTTTCCTGAGCACATCCCTTCATCTGCTGTGGAATTGTGGTCCAGCAGCATTAGGAGGCTTTTTCAATATCGCTTTGTCACCTTTAATTGTAAGTCTCGACCCTTTTCTCAAATCCTCAGCCCTTCCAGGAGCTGAGGCTGAATGTGACAAGGGATTTTAATGACAGAGATGTGACTTGGTGGATGAGGAAGGCTCCAGCTTCTCTCTGCAGAAAAGATTTCTGCAGTGCTTTCTTTGTGATGCAAAGTTGCATAATTGTTAATATTTCTGCAGTTTATTCCTCATTAGAGCAGTTGTTTCATATCAGTAAAATAGCACCTGTTACAAATGACTTCATGCTTTTGAAATGATTTAGCTGGTTTTTTCTGCCCTTCAGTAAACAAGGAAACTGTTACGATAGAAAGGTTTTCTATCTTATAAAAATGCAATCATAAATCAATGCCAAGATGCTGTCACTGCAGGATTATTGCTGAAAAGGGACCCTGCAGGCCATCTAGGTAATAGTATTGTGTTATGCAACAAAGAAGAGTGATGCTATTAAAAAAAATAAGAACAGGCAATTAACTCTGTGAAAATGATGGTTTTGAACAGGGGGATTCACCTTTTACAGCAGGTCTTTAAGGAGATTCACATCCCTGACCACAATGCTGTTAGATGCCATGTGTATTAACATTGTGAATAGATTTCTGAAAAAAATGGAAATAGTTATATTTCTATACATTACTTTGATAATGGAAACCATTCGTTTAGATGCAGGTTCAAAGGTAATTATCATTCTTGGTACAAAGTCTTCTTGAGAAATAGTCAAGGAGGAAAGAACTTGCCCTTTTCCTATTTGATACCTTAAAATGAACTTTAAAAAATGGAGGCTGGAGTTTTCAGTTCCAGTGTTTCTGCTGCTCTCTCTGCACCTTTGTGGTTGCATTTTCAAATATCTTGTTTATAAGCCTGTATTCCTGTAACTGGGAAAAATGTTAGAGAAAGTTAGGTCAGAGTGAGTTAAAGCTCCTAAGAAATAAGCAAACTTAAACAAAACAAGACCAAACTCCTCAATTCCCAAATGCCAAGGATATTTAATTAATGTGGCCTTGCTTGCGTGCTGATAACCACTAATGAATATGGATGACTGAGTAATCCAGGAAAGGATTTCTGAGAATTTTGTTTGCACCTAAGGCATTGTTCAAGGGAGCCTGGCACGGCAGCGGTGAGCTGAGATAGGACACACAGGACTGCTGAGGAGAGACTATTTTGATTTGCCCCCTTTGCCACGTAAGGTGAGGGTCCCTGGCAGGAGCTCTTGCACAACCATGTCCAACCACACCCTTGATGCTGCCAGTAGGTCCCTCTTGGTCATGTGTGGTGGTTTAACCACAGTAGGACCATGCGGTCCTGCACTCACTCCCCCCATCCCACGTCCAGTGAGATGGGATGGGAACCACAACAAAGGGGCCACGGATTAGGATGGGGACAGGGAGGGCTCACTCACCAGCTATGGTCACAGGAAAACAGACTCAACTTGAGGAAGAAAAATCAATTTTGTCATTCATCTGAGTAGCACAGAGAGACATAACAACCACATCTTACAACACCTTCCCTCCACCCCTCCCATCTTCCTGGGCTCAAATCACTTTGCTCCTGATTTCTCCACCTTCACCCTGCAAGTGGCACAGAGGGTAGGGAATGGGGGTTCAGTCAGTTCACCTCTGCCCCTCTTCCCGGCAAGAAAGTCCAGGAACAAGATGTTCCAGAACAAGCTTCCCATGGAGTCACGGACCTCTTTGGGCTCAGCTCCTGGCTGCGGCATGGGGACATCCATGGGCTGCAGGTGGGCCTCCTCACCCCACAGCTCTGGGAGTCCACCCCTGCTCTGGCACTGAGCGACTCTCAGGGTCTCAATTCAGTCACACTTGCCCCCAGGCTCAGCTTCTCTGCTTCAGAGTGGAGTCCTCCATGGTCTACAAGAGGGTATCTGCCCTGACATTGAACCTCCATGGGCTGCAGGGACCTCCTTTGCCTTCTCCTACTCCATGTGTGTTGAGCTGGGTGTCTGAGGTTCTCTGTCCTCCCCTTTCTCCTCCTTCCTCCTGGCAATGAAGCTCTCTCTTTGCTTAGGCTGATGGTTGTCTTTTGTTCAAGTCAATGGCCTCTCCTCCAGGTTCATCCCACCTTCCTCTTTTCAAGACAGTCCCTCACAAATATGGATCTGCAGAGGTGTTTCTCTATTGCTAATTGGCTCAGCCTGGGCTTGGTGGGGTCCACCATGGAGCCAGGGGAGCTCTGTGAAGCTTCTCACAGGGTAGCCCCTTCCCCCACTACCAAAAACACCAGAAACCCCCTTGGTTTCTAGAGGGAGAAGACTCCATTTTAAGTGTGCTTTGTCAAAATGTGTGGGACCACTCACTGCTTTCTCTTAAAACATCTGCACCCCTGGTAGCAGGACTTGGGGAATGAGAAGGGATGAAAACAAGCCTCGAGTGGGACCTGCTTTGTTTGACATTTGCATATAGATGGGCACTTTATTTTTGTCGGTTTTTCTCTATCATATTTTGGTTTTGTAGTCTCAAGAGGGAGACTTCAAAACGCAGAATGTGGACCCTGATTAAATGTCCAAATGTTTTAAATCTCATCTTTCTGCAGCTGAAATTAATGTCTTAATTTCTTCTAGAGATTAATATCTTCAGACACCGGGCATAACGTGCAGGTCTGGCCCCAAAAACACTCATATGTGTCTCTTTCCTACTTTCAGTGGGAATTTGGTCATAGGAAATGTCCCAATATCACCTTGCACCCTCAGTGTAATGGGTGCTTTGATTAGGATTGCTTTCATTAAGATAATTCTTTTTGTATACCCCATAGTACTGACAAAGTGGCCAGTCAATAAGAATTTTATTTTACAAATATCCACCACTTACTAGAGAACACATTTGCAGTAGAAAATTTCCAGTATCTTCTACCAGAGGATAGATTTCCAATAAATTTTTTTAAATCCATTTGCAACCTTTTAGTGATTGTGACTATTTCTTAAAGGACATGAAAAATATGAAGCTATTATGGGGGCACATGCAAGATATGAAGCTGGCAGCAAGTGCAAGAATAACTTGTTGGTGTTTATTCACTCCTCCTCCTGGAACAGATGGGCACAGCACAGAGCCAACATTTAACTTGGGCGGCTCAGATACACTCTCACGTACCTGTCTGCAGGGGTTTGCTTTTTGCCTGTGGTGCCTAAGCAATTCAGTCTATCTATATCCTGTCATGGAGGGTGTATAAATACCTGTGCCAGTTGTCAGAGCTGCCAACCTGACTATGGAAGCTGGTCTTTGTGTGCTCCCAACTCCAACCCATTGGGTCTCAGCTTTTGGCAAACATCATCCTTTATCAGACCTCCTTTTACCTCCTGGTTTTCAGCTCATACTAATGGGCCTGAGTATTTCACATGGTCTTCAGCCAGCATTTCCTTTTTGAAATATCTTCTCACTTAAAAGCATAACTTACATGGAGAGATTCCTGTTGCCTAACTTCAGATGTCTTCAGAATAGATGACTAAACCTGAGCCAGCTGGCCAGGCTGTTGGTAGACTTTTCTATCACCATCCTCCCTTCCTACTGCTGTTTGGCAACCTGGAAAAATGTGGAGTGATTCAGATCATAAGACCTACTTACTGGCTGGGTAATTAATTTCATTCAGAAAGACAGTATGAATTGTTCCTTTCAAATTCCTGTAACTCTCCATTGACTACAACGGAGACTAACTCAGACAGATGACTAAATTTTTGGATTAATAGTCACAAACTCCACCCCAAATGCCTATCAATGGACTGGAAACATACTCCAGCACTA
Source organism: Antrostomus carolinensis (assembly GCF_000700745.2). Taxonomy (NCBI): domain Eukaryota; kingdom Metazoa; phylum Chordata; class Aves; order Caprimulgiformes; family Caprimulgidae; genus Antrostomus; species Antrostomus carolinensis. The sequence goes on along the minus strand of NW_010323832.1, from coordinate 12,760 downwards.
GGAGTGAGTAGAGCTATCTATCTGTGTATGAAATTGCAGCTGCTTGGGGGACACTGCTCCAAAAGAAAGAGAAAGAGAAACCCCAAGGACAGTGGAAGAAGGTGGCTTAACTCAAGACTATTGAACCCAAAGCTTGTAAAGAAATTTCCTTCCCTCTGAAAGGAATGCACTCCACTTACAAATAAAATCTGTCTTTATTAATGTTATTGCTGCTCCTATCAGCTTAAGCGTGTCTTATCAGCTCAACCCCTCAGTGTTTTTCCTTGGTTGTCAGACAGTAGCAGAAGGGAAGGAGGGTTTTGCCAACAGACCATGAGCCACAAAGCAAAAATGATGGGGGCTGAGGGTGAGCAGGACTGCCTCGTTCAGAGTTTGCCCACGGTAAGGAGCCCTTGGCAATTTTTTTAACTCCAACTTTGTTAAAATGGAAAACAAACAGTCGTGTTCGTCCACGCTGATAGCAGGCACTTGCCCACAGCAAATGCATCTATATGCAAAGGGCTTTCTTGGTAGATGTGTTCAGTGTAAGTCCAGATAATGAGATGCTTATTGCTTCATTGGCCATTCTCCACCAGGCAGCAGTTTAAATCTTTGCCCCCATTTGTGTGCTGTGTTTGGTCCATAATGTACTTATTTGCAAGTGTCATTTTTAATTTAATGCATGAAAGAATTTATTACCCCTGGCAGAGTTAAACAGCTAAACTAGGATCTGTCAATTCCTCCTGAACTGTTGACAAGTGGAATAATATTGCACTGTGATTAGTTTATATGAAGACTTGTGGACTAGTTGAAGCCCCGGGGGTCATGCTGTGGTTTCTGCTCTGCAGGCATCAGAAAAAATAGGTATCTGGGTGTTTTTGTTGTAACCTCATATCACAGAAAGAGGTAACTTGGACTTAGGCAGGTTTGGACCTCTGAGCATCCCAAAGTTTGAGGTTGTTTAATTATAGAGTTTTAAAATGTTTGGAAGATGTTCCCATGTGCAAAACTTGAGACCAACATTACCCACAGCATTTAAGCATCCTTGAAGATGGCAGGTATGGACCTAGGTGTAAGCTGTCGATAAAGCCATTAAAAGACACTTCCATGGAGAGTGTTATGACTTAAAGAGTTTTCTCATTCTCATCTTTCATGATCTGAATGAGACCCTGTGAAATAATCTTTTGGGGACCTCTTCCCCTTTGCTCTCCTTGCATGAAGGGTGTTGTGTGCTTCACCTCCTTTTGCTGGGAGGCAGCTGGTGAGCTGGAGGCAGCTGCCAGTTTTGCTCAGCTGCTGAGAGCTGTGACACACACTGTCCTGCCTGGTAGAGACTCCTCGCTGGCTTTTATTTCGTTCTTCCTATTAGGAAATGAAAGGTCACTCTGGCTGACGTACCTGGTAGGTCATTATTGTATATACGAAAATTTAACACTTTCTGCTGCTGTAGAGAATCTTTAAGCAGGAAATTAATGAGAAGGAAAACCATATGCTCAAAAAGACCCCAGTGCTTTGGGTCACTCTGAAGAAAAGCTGTCGTGAAATGCTTTTATACAGACCTACTCTCTGTGAACAAGATCATATTTTCTTTATTGCTAAGGATATTTGAAAAAAAGAAATCACAGCTTGTGTTTGGGTGGGGAAAAATAATAACAGTACCAGTTCTTATATAAGATTTTTCACCAGTAGATCTTACATCAAATCAGTACTACTGGCCCCATTTCACAGGAGGAGAAACTGAGGCACAAAGCACTCAGAGACCAGAGGCTCTGTCAGAAATTGAGCCCAGGTCTTCCAAAGCCTAATTCAGCTCTGCCTAACAGCTGAGACTTCTGATCTCTGTGGATACTCCAACTTAGTTTTTTCATTGATTTTTTTTTTGTTAAGTGAGCAAATGTTTATTTCCCAAGAGTGAAACTCCTTTGCTTCCTGCATAACAATTGTGATGAGAGATAATCCTACCATGCAGCTGCCTGAGAGCACAGCATCCTCTTGGGGTGATTTTCCAGCCTGTTTTGCCCCATCCTTGGCACATTTCCTGGCCTTGCTGTCATAGTTAACTGCCATGGTTGTTCCTGGGATGGAGATATAGAGAAGTGGGAAGTGAATAAGTCCCTCAGGCATGCCGTGGGAGAAACCAGCGCTTCAGCCCTCTTCCACCTAAATGCAATGCTCATGGCAAAGGTCTTGTTTTCTCTCCTGGGAAAGTGGCCTTGAGTAGAGGGCTTCTACTGGTGTCTCTGCATGGTGGGGCAATGGGACCCTGCAAGCCCAGCAACTCCATCCTTCCCTGTAGCCTTACAGGATGGAGATGATATCATGCCTGGCGAGCAGTTTGTGTTTAGTCATCTCACAAAACCTCTGCCCTTGTGATAAGCAGCATAAGCACCTGCCATGGAGGGACCCAGAAAACAGGGGAACAATGATTCTCTATGAACGCCACCAAGCTCGAGTATTTCTGCAGGCAAGGACCTTGCTTCAGTGGCTTCACTCTGCTTGACAGTGAGCCCATAGCTATAAAGAACAAAACGACATGGTAATAGCCTCGCATTTCTGAGAATAGCTTTCCAACAGGCATCCTGGCAAATTTGTGAGGAAGAATTCCCACATCAGGTGAGACTCTTGTTGGGTTCCTATTATTAAGGTGTAATATTTTTAGCAAGAGACAGGTTTGAAAAGAAGAATTACACTGAGGTTTCCTGGTTTAGTTCTACCCATTTTAAATGAAGCAGATTTCAAAGGTCTCTGTAATAGAAAGCGTGACACAGGAAGAGTCACTGTGTAGTGAAAGTGGTAATTGATGATGGTTGAAACTGTCAAATTTGCTAGGAGTGCTGATCATCTAGTCAAGGGAAGCAAAATAAATTTCACTAAGACCATCATGTTTCATTGGATGTGACTGGAGTGAGCAGGCTTGCAGCAATTCAGCCACCATGGGCTGGCACAGGAGACCCTGAGCTGTATTACAGTGTGGTGCAGCAGGAGAGGAACTTTCTTGCACCCACACCTGCAAAATTTCAGGCTGAAGGTGTGGGGATGCAGTTGCAAGGAACAACATTTCAGCCTTGCCCCCAAATGGGTTTCCTGCCTGCTGTTTATGCTCTGTTTGCAACTTCAGATGACCTTCCTCTAGGGATGAGATCAGAGCCCGGGTCCTTCTGGAGTAAGTGTCTCATGATGCAAACATGATGTCTGTTGAACCCCATGACATTTGGTTGCCTTGCCAGACTGAATCAAAGCCCCCTCCTCATTTCCACTTTCCATGTTTCAATACAGGGATTGTTGGCTGCTCCCACACTCCTAGAAGGATGTTTGTAGTCAGTCACCATTGTCACTGCATTTAAATGTTGATGCTGTGTTTGCCATTGTGCAGATTAATACAAAAAATAAGGTTCAGAATGTGGATACACTTCAGACTGAGAGGAGGGAGGGGAAATTTTCCCCCTCAGTGAGTCAAGGACTGTTAAGGATGTGACATCTGCACTAGCAAGGCTGTGTTTGTATCTCCAAGGAAGTGGAACAATGCTTGTTGTTATTAAAGCCATATCAGGTGAGTTTTTTTCTGAAGATATTAGAAAGAAATATGTTTTAACAAGAAAGATTAAATCTGGCCAGACGCTCCTGAGGGCTCCAAAAAGGAAATTATCTATAAAATCTAGTGCCATCTACCATGAATAGCTTCTCTGAAGGATGCAGCGCAGACAGGACCCTTGACAAAAGGGTGCATCAGGATGGTGCGTGCAGCAAGTTGTTGGGATGCATTGAGAGAGAGAGACAGAGAGACCAGGCAGAATTAACCTCCCTATAACCAGATTGTTCAAGACTGTTTTTTCATTTCTTTCAGACAAGTCTTTTCTGAACATTTATAACTACAATGGAGGGGTTTTTAGGTGTGTAAATAAAGATATTTATTTTCACTTTAAATTCATGTAAGTTAAAGAAGATACCTGGTCGCATGGGAAGTGACAAGATATCCCTCATATATGACCCCACCAAGGTCAGGAAGAGGAAGAAGTGTCTTCTGATAACCAGGGTTGTTCAGAAGAGCCTTTGGGATGGGTAATGAAACCAGAGTGTCCCCAGGACGTGTCCAGACTTTCCAGAATAATGTGCTGGTCCGTATTTTCACAAAAAAATCAGTAGCTAAGCCTGATAATAGAAGCTATGTAGGATTTTTAGGATGCTGGTACTCAAAGACATTACTTCTGAGGATGCTGTTGAAAGTGTGTCTAGATGAAGGTGTGATCCAAGGTCCTTTCTTAGTTCAGACTGAAGAGGACCAGGACTGGGCATCTGCATCTATCACACACCTGTCAAGAGGCCACATTGCACAGCCCCAGCCCTGTCCTGCAAGTCACCAAAATCTGAGTCTATCTCACCTTGGATTAATCCTCTGTACACAGAGAAACATCACAGAATCACAGAATGGTTTGGGTTGGAAGGGACCTTAAAGATCATCTCGTTCCAACCCCCTGCCATGAGGGAAATGAATGGCAATCCCAGGTATGTTCCTGCCTTCCCCATAGACCTCTGTGGCTGGTGCAGTGTTTTGGGGTGCCCTGAGTAGCAACCAGGCAACTGTGCCTTTGCTGCCTATCTGCAGGTATTTTAAGCTCAACAGCAGGGAAGGAAGAGAGTGTATCTACATCTTCTTCAAGAGCTGCTTTGTTCTCCTTTTGTACTGCTTTTTGTTCATAACTGATGCTGCTGAGTGTCCCTGCGGAGCAAATAAGAGATTCAGCCCGTAGATACTATGTATTTGATGTACAAGACTGATTTATAGGATAGGAAGTTAATTAGGTTGCAACTATAGGGTGTAAGTGCTGTGTCACTCTTAATAATTGGGTGATTAATGTCATTTAAAAATAAAGCTACCATGATAAAAGACAGTGGAGCTGAAGACAATTGCTTCTCATTAGCTGTTAAGAACAGAGAACCTGATTTTGCAGAAGGGGATGTTTAGTCACATAATAGAAATCTGTGGAGATGACCTAGGGGAGAAGATGAGTCCTTAGCAAGTTGTGCCCATCCCAGCTGAACTTGTGGGGTCATTGCATTCTTCACACAGCACGCAGGAGATGGACGTAAATGGCAAAAGTTGTGTTCATTAGCTCCTCCTCTGCAGGAGGTTAGCATTAGATATATTTACTCATAGAGGCCATCACATGAGCCTGAAGAGTGCATTTCCATGATTAAGGGGTTGCAAGCTTGATGAATACAACCATGCATTGGTTAACAGACTTTGGAGCACTATTGAGCACCCATACCAGCTGGATCTACCTGCTTTTCATTTGTCCTAAAGGAGTAAAGTATGGTTATTAGGAGTATCTGCACCAAACTTCTGATGATGTGTGGCTTTTTTCTGTTTGTGGAATGCAGCCATGGGATACAACCACTGCATGTTTTTAGTCCTTCTCCATAAGCACATGTGGTATATACATAAGCTCAGATCTATACTTCATATATTTCCCTTTCTATATGCTGGATGAGGAGCCCTGCCCCAAATGTAAAGACACATTTGGCCCTGTGCTGTTGCATAAATGTCAGCCTGTCGGAGAAGAGCCAGGACCATGTCAGGGACAAGTAAGAAGCAAGTGAAGCTGGAGAAATGTGAACCTGTTGTTTTTGAAGCCTGGTGAGTAGGAGTCTGATCCTCCAACTCTGATATTGGTTAATGGAATCTGAATGCTTGACTCCCACACACAGCTTTGAAAATTTACTCCATCTGCTCTGTTTCTTGTTATCTTTTTTTTTTCCCTAGTAGAGAAGATGGAGCCCTCTCTTTTCCTGAGATAAGCTTTGGGTACTATAACAGTTTGAGTACAAATGTTAATTTTGCTGAAGCCAGTTTTAATACCAATTGGGAATTTGATTTCTTGTCTAGAGGCACTATATCTACATTTAAAAATAGATCTGTGTGGCAAATGAATGCACAAGTTCACAGATACAAGGTATCAGTAACAGACAGATTAAAACCTTATACTGTACTGATTTTATCACCTAACTCTGAAAAATGGATGGAGATCATCTACAAGGTCAAAAGGTTACATCTTATTGATCTCTTAGAGTTCATTTTATTTTTCTTCATGTCCTTCTTATGTCTCTGGCACACACAAATACATAAGTTGTTATAATTCCTTCAAAACATGCTGACTAGTGTCAGCTGAGTCCAAAATGACTTACTGGTTCTGCTGATGTAAAAGGAAGCTTGTGAATGAACAACAACCAAAATCTATCTTTATTTTTACTAAAATCTTTTTTCACCCTTTGTTCTTTCGATACTTTTTTCACTCTTTTGAAAAAGTGTTGTCAAACTTTTCTTTTATCTTTTGTTTATCTGATTTTTCTTTGTCTTTTCCCTTCTGCTGTTTTGATTTTCTTTTTTTTCTTGCCACTTTTTTGTTGGCCTTATTAAATGGCTTTAGTAGCAATAGCAATGACATGACTCCCCATTTCACTTTTAGCATTTCACAGTCTCTGATAAAACAGAGCAGAAAATTTTAACCAAGCTATTGATTTCCACGGAGTATCCTAGAAATGCTGTAGGAATTATATTCCTCCCTTTACAACTCAATAAGTGAAACTCAGGTACTCTTTTGCTAAGGAAATACATGACATCTCATGCTAAGTTAGAACCCTGAACTAAGCTTTGTATTAAATAGCAAAATAATAAAGACATTCTGGCTCATTATTTGTTAAAAGGCACACAGCACTTATATTTGTGCAGCAATCTCTCAGTCATTGGTAATATTGAGATTACAAACTGCTTTCTAGATGTATAAAAAAAATACATCACATTTTTGTTTAACAAACATCATTACCTAATATGCGCTATACAGGCTTCTATTTATACCATTTGCAGTAAACATAGCATTAAATATGTTGTCTGGATAAGAAGTTGTGTAAAAACTCTCGAGTCGTAATGCAAGCTGGGAGCACTAAATTGATTTTAAGTTAATCTGACATTTTAAAGGAAATTGTCATTATCTAATTTACAAGGAGCTATTTTGAATGACTGTAAAGAAAACTGTTTTCATTTTGCTTAGAACTGGCACTGTAAAAGGTCACACGCTTCTAAGCAGAGCTCCTCAAATTACAAAACATGCTTGGAAAGATTTGCTTTAGTAGAATTAGAGTATTTAACTATATTTTAATGGAAACAGACAGTGTTCTTTGTCTCTTAAGAAAGGGAGGATGGAAAGATAAATCCGAGAGGCTGAAGTTTCAATTACCTGTTCCTGTGTGTGTGTGTCACTCACAAGGCATAGCAAATAATTAACTTTTTTGATTTTCTGTTTGTTTGATTAAATTCAGAAGCAGAAGGAACATTTTAGGTAAACTTAAACCAAAAGTAATCTTTTTCATTTTCTTTTTTTTTTTTTTTTCAAATCAAATTAAACATTATTGTCTAAACCTCTAAGGGAAAAAGCATCTTGCCAACTATTTCTCAGTCTCAGGAGATGTCTGGTGCCTTGGTGGTGTTTGGGCAAAACTGCACCAGTGCTTGTTCAGGTGACACTGATCCAATGATTACAAACTCCCTTGAAGATTTTAAATGAAGGGATAGCGGGTTATGGAAAAGGGTGATTGGGCTGGTTTCTGGGAAAGAAGGAAGAGTCATTATCAGAGATAACGGTAAGATTTCTGTCATTTTTTTTTTTTTTTTTTTTTTTTTTAGCATAAGGTTGCAATTTTATGTTTGCATAGAAAATCTAATGCCCTGAAGCAAGAACTTAAATGTGTTGCAGAATGTTAGCATTTCCCTGGCCAGGAGAGGGGAGATGTAGATTTCATGGCTGACCTTCAGCTTCTTGATTCCAAATTTCCAGGTGCTGGGCTTGGCTATTCCTTCCCAAGGACACCCAATTTGTCACAGGCAGGTAAAAATCACCAGCAAAGGAAAGTGTAGCTGAGCCAACTGAACTTACTGGGTAGGGTTTTGGTTGTTTATTTGCTTGGTTTTTAAACAAGTTATGAAAACCTGTCTGTTATATGTAAATGGATTTCCCATGATGTTTTGCCTCTGTGGTACCTCCTGCATGGAGCCATAAGGAGTTAAATTAGGGGAAGACCAAATATAGCCATACATGACTTGTGCACTGTCTGCTCAGATTAATAAACAACACTGGCCAAGAGAGTAACTCTCTCACTAAACCCAGGCAGGGTAATCAAGATGCATCTACCTTGTGGGGCTGGAGACATGCTCTGCTCCAAAGAGTGTTGGGTGAATGGGGCTGTTGCCCATGACCCTGGATTCATGTTGATGGTTTCATGCATTACATGGACTAGGAGAGGAGTGGGGCCCTCAGGGCCACGTTGACCATGAGAGCAGTGGTGTAGACCTCCAATGAGAAGGGATAACTTCTGAGCATGGAGTCCAGCTGGGGTCTCCTGGGCCATGTGCTAAGGTCCTTAGAGAGACTGTGTTGAAGTGCTACTTCTTGGGATCTCAAGGAAATGCAATGACAAATATTCAAATATTCCTGTTCTCTTCTAAAAATCCCATGTATTAGTCATGCAAATGGAGTGTGGTTCCCTGGTGACACAGGCTCAAGCTAACACCATATTTTTATTTTTAAGCTTTGACTATGTATTTTGTTAATGGCCACTCTAAAGGCACTGCTCTTCCACACTCCTACCTGTGCCACTTCACGTTCTGCTGAGGACATTGGGGAAACAAGAGCTGTCAAGTTGTGATAATGGTGCAGAATTCATGGTCTGAATATTGCATCTCAGCGTGGCCTTTGCATATCTGAGCACTGAGGCACTGTAGCACTGGGACTGTGCGATGTCACAGAGATAACACTGTCCTCAGCTCAAGCATGTACTTCCCTGAGTGGCAACATCTTGCAGAAATTAACAGGCATTTGCTTGTCCAAGGAAAGGCATTCCAAGTAAAATGCACATCTCTGAGCTACCAGCTATTTGTGTGTGTAGAAGAGCTGAAATATATTTTTTCAGTGAGAAGTGGATCTAAATAATTCTTAATTTCAGTAAGAAAACCTATTGAGCTCAGCAGACTAATTTAGATACCCAACATAGCTGAAAATGCAGAATAAAATATTATTTTATATTTATTTGCTTTGGAAGGAACAAAGCATGGTTTTCCAGCTGTTTGTGTAAGCAAAGTGGTGCATCTAAACTGCTGCTGCAAGGTTTACAATACTCTGTAAATCAACAGCTGTGTCTGAGAGGGGGGAGAACCATGTTTGAATCTGGAAAATTAAGGAAACAAAAATGCAAGAGAATGACACTTTAAAGCATCAGGGTTATTTGTGTGTGTGGAGCCAAATGTTGTGCCATCAGTGTCCCTCAGAGTGTGTGTTTTGCCATACTTGCTTTAGGAGGGTGAAGTGCAGCTCTCCTGTCTCCAACCTGTTGCTGTTGTTAAATGTTTTTTAGAAACTCAGTGGGAGATACCGCACAGAACATACTATAATAATGTGCAAGATGTCTTCTAAAGGAGGTGTAGTACCTCAGAGACAAGATGTTTGGTTTGAGGTACTTCTCTGGAGAGATAAAGACTGGAGATAAACTCCTTGTTTTTCTGCAGCTGTTGAAATCCAGGAGTCCCTTGGAGTTGCATCTGCAGGATGATGCACCCATGTTCTGCAAGGCAGCATGACACAACATCTCCAGGCCGCTGTTGGGGGCTAAGCACTGCCAAGAAGTGCAAGTCTTGCAACTGGGTTACTACAGAGTCAGAGGAATTTGAACTTCCTTGGTTCAGTGTAGGCACCAGGCCATGGTGTCCCAAACTCTTTGGGGTGTCCCAGCCTCTTGGCGTTTGGCTGAGGCAACTGCCCTTTGAATATCTCTCATCTGTATCTCCTTCCACATTTTGGGTTTCTGAAAGAGCAGCTGGGATGCCTGAGCCCACATCTTGGTTTTGGGTGGGATAGAGTTCATTTTATTCATAGTATCTGGTATGGGGCTATGTTTTGGATTTGTGCTGGGAACAGTGTTGATAATGCAGAGATGTTGTCGTGCTTGCTGAGCAGTGCTTACACAGAACCAAGGCCTTTTCTGCTCCTCACAGCACCTCACCAGCAAGGAGGCTGGGGGTGCACAAGAAGCTGGGAGGGGACACAGCTGGGACAACTGACCCCAGCTGACCAAAGGGATATTCCATACCATATGACATCACGGCCAGTATATAAAGCTGGGGGAAGATGAAAAGGGGGGAAGTTTGAATGATGGCATTTTGTCTTCCCAAGTAACCGTTATGTGTGATGGAGCCCGGCTTTCCTGGGAAAGGCTGAACACCTGCCTGCTGATGGGAAATAGTGAATGAATTCCTTGTTTTGCTTTGCTTGCATGCAAAGCTTTTGCATTACTTATTAAACTGTCTTTATCTCAGCCCAGGAGATTTCTACTTTTACCCTTCTGCTTCTCTCCCCAATCCCACCATGGTGAGTGAGTGAGTGGCTGCGTGGTGCTTAGGTGCTGACTTGGGTTAAAGCCAGGACAGCCCAGCAGGGGCTTTCAGCTTGCAGATTCTTCTGGTATCCCATCAGTTTGATTGGATCCCAAAATCTCTGAAGACAAGGAGATAGAAGAGCTTTCCATCTCCTCACTGCTCAGCACTGAGACATGTGCTGGCCCTCCATTTGGTAGTCACAGGTTTTTGGGAGAGAGCTTAAATATAATAACTCACTTTTCTGACCCATACCTGTGGTAGGAGCCAGTAACTAATGGTTGAGAGGTGGTGAGGAACAAGAGTTTGATAAGCTGCTTTAAAGCCCAACATGGGGATGGGGAAAAGTCAGTATTGGTTTAAACTTGATCTCTTTGACTCTCTCCTAAAATGGAGATTAATTTCTTCAGGTGTGTGTGTCATGTATCACACTCCTGACCAACAGATGAAAAGCGGTGAGGAACAGCTCTGTACACAGCAGATCTGAAGGGGTGGTCACTCTGTGGACCTATTTGTTAATTAGTTTAGAAAGACATTCAAATACTTTTCTTCGGGTGTGTGTGTTAGGTATCACACTCATGACCAACAGATGAAAAGCCGTGAGGAACAGCTCTGTACACAGCAGATTTGAAGGGGTGGTCACTCTGTGGACCTAATTGTTAATTGCTGTGGTTTAGAAAGGCATTCAAATACTTTAACTCTTCTTTTTCCCAGAATGTGAAAATTACTGTGAATAATGTGCACTATGGTCACCCCTGATTTCTAGGTGTAAAGCATCCCAACCAGAGCTACTGTCTGTCTTCCTGACTTGTCAGAAACACTAGATGTCCAGAAATCCCTGGCTAATATGGTAACTTCTCAATATTCCACCAGTTTATATTCCTGGCAAAGAAAAAAAAAAAACAAAAACAAACCAAAACCAACACATCTGGAGAAAACTGGACATACAATGTTCCTACATGGGCCTGAAACCCCAGCTCCTGCCTGGGCACTCCTCCAGGAGTTGTAGGGAGGACCTGACTAGATAAAGTGGAGATCAGAAGTATCTTTCAAAATGTAGTTATATGGGCAACCATAAACACATAATGACTGGACTTGGGATTAATAAAACACAATATTCATTATGAAGTTGCTTTACTGTGAAATCACTGTTGGCTCTTTAATACTCTTAATCGTAAAATACAGTAACTGTTTTGCAAACTAATTGCCGAGAAAGCAGAGGCAATCTATTTTAGCGTTTGTTTATATGCAATGAGGATTTATAATCTAATTTGCAGATTACCAGCCATGATATTTAGGGCAATTAATGGACTGAACTGAATTGCTCACTCCCTTATGTGAGGTTCTCACAGAATATATTTCTGGACTAAGAAAGGATACTTGCAATTCTGCACTCATTTCTGTTTATTAATGGCCATTCTCTTCCAGAACTGTAGATGTTACCTAGTGAACGCAGTTCTGCTTTTATTACTATTCCTATAAATTAGTTTCTTGTAACAGTAATTCATAAGTGAATAAAACTAATTTTCCTTTTTATTTTAAAACTGACTTCTGTTAAATATGACACTGTTACTCTGACCACATAATGAAATGGCAAGTGAATGATAAACTCTTAACGCTTTCATAACTTGCTCTGGCAAGCATTGATATACAGATTGTTGTAAATATTCTAAATGCAGGAAGCCTCTATGTCTTACTGCTGTGAATGCAATTTTTTTTCCCCTTCTGAAACCACTGTTAGTCCCTCCATCTCACTGTGCATTGTCAACTCTTCAGTGTGAGCAATGCATCTTACTTAGGTCATGCCACAGCAGTGACTGCTGAAATAGCTGTGATAGTTTGAGAGGTTACAGTGGCTGTACTAGAAACCAGGTTAATAGATTGTGGAAATATTCATCCCTTTCCTCTTCTTTAAGCCCAGACTTTGCTCTCAAGCAGTTGAGCCCTCATGATTTGCTCTGATGTGGGAGCAGTAACAAATAGTTGACAATAACATCCCTGGTCTAGTAAGGTATACATGCAATGCCTGACACCACCAGGTTGTCTAAATCTCTGATGGATACCCAGAATGGAACTGTGGTACAAATAAATAGTATTGACAAAGAGATAAAGAGTGAATGTTTATGCTGACTTTCACATGTAAGCCTGTGCTATTATTATTCCTCAGCCCAAGGCAGATGACCTACCTCTTTGGATACCCCATCCTTGCCACAGCTCTCAATACTGTTTTCTTGTTTGTCTAAAAGAACCTTCCTAAAAATCACTTTTGTCTCTTTCTGGGCTAACCTCAAGTTGCAGAAGAAGGAAAGGGTAAAACTAAGGGAGGACAGGCAACCTCTGGAAGATGAGACTGATGCTAGAAGC